>NW_007891111.1:0-532 GCF_000696425.1 Galeopterus variegatus
TAGCAAGTATTTCTTGAGTGCCTAATATGCACCAGGCACTATCCAAGTCACTGGGGAATCAGTGATGAACAAAACAAGTTTTTGTCCGATTCTGAGTGGTTAGAGATGGACACTGACAAATAGATGAGAAATATATAATATGCTCTGTGGTAACAAGTGCCATGAGAAACATAAAACAAGGTCAAAGAGAAGAGAGAGAGAGATAGGAGAGAACAGGCAGAAGTGCTATTTTATGTGGAGAAGGTCAGGAGAGTGCCACAAACACTGAAGTGAGGTGGTAAGCAGTGTTGCTCTCTAGGGAGGAAACTTGAGGGAAAGGGGGCAGAAGTACAAAGGTCATAGAGGCTACAATGGTTTGGGCATATTTGAGCAACAGCGCAGAGACCAGTGTGGTTGAAGCAGTTAGCCCAGCAGAGAGACAGGTGGATGCAGGTGGCAGGAAGGGGTTCAGATCATGTAAGTCCTTGAAAGTTCTTGTAAGGACTCTGGCTTTATTCTGAGTGAGATGGGAAGCCAGGGAGGTTTTTAATAT
>NW_007891112.1:0-532 GCF_000696425.1 Galeopterus variegatus
CCCACAAATAAGTATAATCGTTTCAATAAAAATAAGAATAAGCAAATATCTATCTCCTTAACCTCAAATACCTGAGTAATTTTGAAGTAAATTTCCTAATTTTCATTCATCTTGTAGAAAGTGAGCTTTATTGTCCTAGCATGAAAATTCAATCTAGTCCAAACTTACATTGGTACACACACGTACAAATAAATTCTATCTGTGTGTAATTATTTGCACTTCTAAAATTAACATTGCTTTAATGTTTTTGTCATTTATTTGGAGATATAAAAATTAAAGGATGTATTGAGATAAGTTTTAAAAGCACTTTTAAGATAGTTTATAAGTATTTCTTATGTTTTCCCGTTTTTGTCCATCAACAATATGTACCTTGCTCAGAATCCATCTCTGTGCTAAAAATGGCAATTATCACCTAATCTTCCTACTTCCAAACTTAACCCATCAAACCACTATCCAGCTGGCTACCAGAATTATCATCTTAAGGATAAAAAATTAATTATTTGATTCACATAATCATATTCCCACAATATAA
>NW_007891113.1:0-532 GCF_000696425.1 Galeopterus variegatus
CTTTGAATGCTCTCTAGTGGGGAAGTGGCATAATGTCCCTGGGGCTATAAAGCCTTGTGATGGTAGTAGAATTCTTCCTTTCTTTCCTTATTCCCTTGGGCATCTGGCCGGCATCATGGTTGCTATCTGCTTTGGATAACAGCCAGACCCTATCTCTGTTTTTGTCCTGGTCTTAGTTGGGATCCATTGGCACCTCCCTGATGACTCAGCCTCAGCTTGCTTTTCGATGGACTTGAAAACATTCTGAAATTCTGCCAGGATCTTTGTCCCTGTCCTGGGCCGGAAAGCTCAACACAACCTTGTCTGTGGTTTACTTTCCCCCAACTACAGTGTTTCTATGGTAGGCACACTGAATCTTAACTCAGATGTCAAGAATTTAAGAAAGGGAATGGACTGGGTAGAGCAGGCTAGACCCTTTCCTCTTCACTGTGCCGCACAGCCCCAGGTTGTCAGGCACCTCCTCCCCTCACATCAGTCTCTTCTCAGAAATCCAAACAAGACGAGGAATTCGGGGCCGGCCCCATGGCTCACT
>NW_007891114.1:0-532 GCF_000696425.1 Galeopterus variegatus
TATTATACAACTAGAATAATCAAGACTTCATGATATTGTGGGGAGAGAGACACATAGATCAGTGGAACTAAATAGAAAACCCAGAAATCGATCCACAAAAGTAAGCCCAACTGATTTTTGACAAAGGTCGAAGAACCAATTCAGTGGAGAAATGGTAGTTTTTTTTTTAAACAAATGATGTGGGAACAATTGGATATTCATAGTCAAAAAACAAAACAAAACACATATAAAAACACCCAGAAGCACAAATACACATATGCACACACAAACTCAACCTAAATATTATGTTCACAAAAATTTGGTAAAGATGGAATGTGAACATAAAGGTAAAATGTAAAATTCTAGAACTTTCAGAAAAAAATAATTTGGGGAAAAGTTTTTGAGTGTAGAGCTGGGTAAAAATACTTGAGACCAAAAACATGGTCTATAAAAGGGAAAACATGCTAAATTAAAATGAAAGAAAAACTTTACTTTTTTGTAAAATTCTAGTGATAGGGAACAAAGAAAAGCTATACCTTTAGGAAAAATATTT
>NW_007891115.1:0-532 GCF_000696425.1 Galeopterus variegatus
AGGGGGGGGGGGGGGGGGGACATGCACAGGTGTGCAGAGGACAAGGTCCTATCTCAATGTGCTTTCATCTCTTGAGAGTCAACCTCATGCAGGAGAAAGAGCACGACTTGTGAGTCAGACAGAGCTGGGTTCAAAGTTGGTCTTCACCATTCACTGGCCACATGAACTCAGGCGGGTCCCGTAAGTGCTCTGAACCCAAACTCTTTCCTCTGTGCGGCAGGGATAACAATAGCGACTCGTCAAGGTTGACATGAGGATTAATGAAGATACCAAAGGCCAAGTGTCTGGCAGAATGTCTGACACATGGGCAGTTCACTTAGGGGTCTCGTCTTATTATTTAGCTTCTCCATTTATGAGCTGGTCTACTGCAGGGAGTAGTTGGAGAAAAGTTTCAAGAAGTTGGAAGTTAAACAGAGAAATTTAAATCATAGCAAGCATGACTTTAACTTGAGACATCTTTCTTCTCAAGAAGTTACAGTTCTGGGAATCTTGAATCTGAAAAGCCCCAAACACCTGTGAATTGAAATAACTA
>NW_007891116.1:0-532 GCF_000696425.1 Galeopterus variegatus
CACGTCACCTTGGACTCTGGGGCGGCCCCGCAGCAGGGCCACTCTTTATAAATCCGCTGTTCCTGTTCAGGGAATGGAGTTCTCTCTTCTTCCTTTGCGTCAGTTCAGGTGCAGAGTCACTCTGAACCACCTCTGATCGCTGACTTTTAACAGCTTTGTTGACATGTGATTTATGTACAATAAAGTTCACTCATTTGAAGTGTACAATTCAATGACTTTTAGTACCTTTGCAGGGCTGTGCCGCCATCAGCACAGTCTAGCTTTGGAACATGCCCATAACCCCAAAAGCCCCTCGTGCCCATTAGCAATCGATGTCCAGTCCTTCCCCAGCCCCTGGGAACACGGCTCTACTTTCTACCTCTGCAGATTTCTCTATTCTGGACATTTCATGTAGGTGGGATCACACACTATGTGGCCTTTGGTGACTATCTTCTTTCCCTGAGCGTAACGTTTTCAAGGCTCATCTCTGTCGTCATGTGGATCAGAACCGTATCCTTCTTCTGGCGGGACGATGCTCCATGGCACAGATGGA
>NW_007891117.1:0-532 GCF_000696425.1 Galeopterus variegatus
TCCTGGGGAATGGTGTGACAGTCAAAATCATCACACCAACAGCATAAAAATACACACCAGCGTACAAAACCTGCTTGTGGTCAAGTAAATGCAAATGAATCTGGCCGTAATGTTTCTAATTTTAAAAAATTAATTCACCCACATACACACACAAAAAAAAAACCCGGGGGGGGGGGGAAGAAGATATAACAACTATACTTTTTTGAAGTTGTTACAACAAGCAAACGGAAAGGACATTCTTGGGGGGGAGGGGAGAGAGGGAGGAGGGAGGGAGGTGTCGGTGATGGGCCATAATAATCATATACATTGTATATTGACAAAATAAAAATTTAACAACAAAAAAAAAGAAAACAATGTGGAAAACTTGAAAGGTAGACAAAGTAAAGCAAAGATAAATAGAGACTCAAAAATAAAGTTTATTTTCTATGTTAAAATAAATAAATAAATAAATAAAATTAAATTAAAAAAAAAAAAAAGTATTTCCTGCTGCCAGTAGGCAGTTAACTGGGCCACTCCCTCTTGCAGCTCACAC
>NW_007891118.1:0-532 GCF_000696425.1 Galeopterus variegatus
CAGACTGAGTGAATTTCCCTTCAGAAAATCTCCCCTTATCCTTCTCTTGACTACATTAGTTGCATCTCCTATCTTAAGTCCATTGCCTCCATATTTAACTTTAGCAAAGCTCTTGCCATATCGACTCAAAATGATAACTCTTTCCCATTAGCTGTAAGCTCATTGAGCTTGGGGCCCAAATGTTTTATAGTTCAGTTACTAGTGTAATTTCTGACATGTCATATGAACTTAAAAACTGTTTATATGCATATATACACACATATACAAACATACATATATACACACACATACACACAAATATACATACACATGTATATATACACATAAATATTGAGTTTGTAAATAATACTAAATTGACAGTCAAAATGCTCGTTTAAGCTCCATGAGTAGTTAGCTAAAAGTAAGTAGGCAAGTCATGTACCCATTGCAAATCAATAATATAAAATCACATTTATTTCAAAATTTCATGGTGAGCACTGTATGAGATAACTTATAAGAGCATGCTAACTATAAAATAATATGATATTTTAAT
>NW_007891119.1:0-532 GCF_000696425.1 Galeopterus variegatus
CTCCACCTGAGCAGCGTGTGTGGGTTTGGAGGTCCCAGGGCCTGCCCAGGAAAGTCTGCTCCTCAGGGTCCTTCTCTCAGGAACTAAGAGCTGCAAGACTTAAAAGGGTGAGGTCATAACAGTGACACTCCTCAAGGGAGAAACTTCAGACCCAGACACTGTCAGGACTGGGTCAACCCTTGGAGACTAACCAGCCAAACCCCATGTCCACTCCTGGGGACGCTGAGGCCATAGAGAATGAGAAACTCTCCCAGATTCACACTCCATGCGGATACCAACCTCTATCTCCTGCCTCCTTGTGGATGCCCCTCCCCTCAGGTGACATTTTCTGCAAGGTGAAAATGGGTGCCATCTGGCCAGATGCCTGAGTCACAGGCTGTCCCTGTTTGTGAAGGTGAGGGATGGGACTCGAGGACATAAGAGATGGAAGATCCCAGGGCAGGTGAGCAGGCAGCCTCTCCTCCATCCCTCAGCAAGCATGTGGTGGGTACCCCCTCTCTGCACAGCAAGATAAGCACAGCAGACCCAGATT
>NW_007891120.1:0-532 GCF_000696425.1 Galeopterus variegatus
GTTAGTTAGTTTTTATGATTATGATTCCTGGACACTGTTTTATTTATTTATTTTTCTTCCATTTTTAATTGTGGTATAACATAATGACTGCCATTTTAAGCATTTTTGAAAAATTGATACAATAGCTATATTTTTATTTTTTGTTTGTTTCTTTTTAAAGAGTACAATTCAGTGGTTTTTAGTGTGTTTAAAGTTGTGCAAATCTTACAACAATCAACTTTTGAAAATTTTAATTGCCCCCAAAAGAAGCCACATACCCTTTAGAAGTCATTCCCCATTTCCTTTTGTTCTCCCTCAGCCGTAATCTACTTTTTGTTCATATAGATTTGCCTGTTCTTGACGTTTTATATAAATGGGATCATACAACATGTGGTCTTTGTGACTGGCTAACTTTCACTCAGCCTGTTTTCAAGTTTCATCCACATTGCTGCATATTATCAGTACTATATTCCTTCCTATTGTCAAATAATTCTCCATCATATGGACATTTTATTTATCCATTCATCAGTTGGTGAACATTTGGATTTCTTCC
>NW_007891121.1:0-532 GCF_000696425.1 Galeopterus variegatus
AAGACTCTAATCACTTTGGAGATTCTAAGGATTTTAGGAGTCGAATGTCAGGAGATGGGAACGAAGACCAAGTATGTATTTTCACAATATCACATCTATCTCACTCAGAAATTTATTTCCAGGAAATTTTACTGTTTATGTTTAATAATATTCAATTTGTAATACATCTATAGTTTCAATCAAATGTAATGATAAATCAGTCATGTTTTAATCTCTTAGAGGCATATCTAAGGAAATGTTTTAAAAATTAACTCAAATACATATTTTTTTTACAAAAAAAGACAGAAATCAAAAAGACTTTCAACCATAACTATTTATTTTATTAGAACAAAATTTAGTAGGGAAAGTAGAAGCTCAAAGAGAAAAGGGAATGCTATTAAATTTCCAACTGGTAGGAAAAAATTGCATATTTTTAAAGAAATGATCATCAGTATCAAATTGCTAATGGTATTTAGATTCCACAGAATACAGTAAAAGAGTGATGTTATAGTTTATAGTTAAGCAAATTTTAGTACACAAGAAATCAAATCTA
>NW_007891122.1:0-532 GCF_000696425.1 Galeopterus variegatus
GTTGCGATCTGTTGCCGGTCACGAAAAAAGACAAAAAGGAAAAAAAAAAAAAAAAGAAATAGTAATATCTAACTTTATGTACTGTGGGAGATGGTTATTTTGTTTATTATGCGAGCATAATAATTTATCTCGTGAGTGGACAGAATATATTTTAAAGTACTCATCAACCTATGTACCCAACAATTAGATATTTTATTAAATGTATATAAAATATAAATAATCAGCTTTGTACATTAAATGCCAACAATGTGCATTTGAAAAAGGAAAACGAAAGTTTTATTGATTGTATTTAACACTGTGAAATTCAGATATTCATACTATCAGAAGAGCATATATGTAGAAGATTGCCTTGCAAATAATTAGGAATATCTAAAATGTTTACCATGAATCAATTGTACTTTTATAATAAAGATAAAAAGTAAATGAGAGCATTTTATAACATCTTAAGGCTTTTCTGATAAATCTGTAAGGGAGGAGAAAAAAGTAAGATATCTCTAAAGCTGCTCGTTAATCTGCAGTTTTATCCATATGA
>NW_007891123.1:0-532 GCF_000696425.1 Galeopterus variegatus
GGACTCAGGATCTAGACTATCAAGATCTCAGGTTCTGTTTCTGTGTGATCCAGTGAATGAATAATAGAAACCAACTAAGGTGACTGACAATATTGATAATTGTTGAAGCTGGGTGATAGGTTCAGAAGGATTCACTATATTATAGTAATTGACTTTGTATATGTTTGCTAAAAGTTTTATAAAATTTTATGATAAAAAATGTTAATGATTAAAAAAAGAAGTAAGGGTTTCTACTTTCCAGTTTGGGAAGAACATTGAGGAAAGGTAATATAGTTATAGGATTTCTGGGACTCTGTTGGGAAATGTCATTCTCTTATTTTTCTAGTGTCCTGGGTAAAACACAATACTTGTCCTTCTTTCATCCTGAAAAGTCAGCAGTTATCTCCTATCTTCTCCCCATTCCCTAAGTGTTGGTTCATCCTATTTTTCAAAGCATATATCTTCAGTTATTTCTTCCAAAGACAATAAAATGTTGTAAGTTCCTTGGCAGTTCATGTCCTAAAGTCACATTTTTTCTCTCCCAGGTAAAGAA
>NW_007891124.1:0-532 GCF_000696425.1 Galeopterus variegatus
GGAGTAATGGGTGGTAATGGGTGTGGTTATGATGACTTTAAAAAGAGAGCAAGGGAGGAGTTAGCACTCTCTCTGTCTCAAGCCGTTCGTCATGTGACTCCTTGTGTCATTCTAGACTCACCACCACCAAGGCCCTCACAAGATGTGTCCTCTGGACGGCAGACTTCCCAGCCTCTGAGACTGTAAGCAATAAATGTTTCACTACAAATGACCCAGTGTCATGTGTTCTGTGATAAGCAACAGAAACAGACTAATACAACCTCCCTCCATCCTCAGCCCCCATCTCCCCTCCACTGTCCACTCTCATTTTCCTCCTCTTCCGGCTCACTCAGTTCCAGCCACGCTGCCTCCACACTATTCTGCCAGCACCCAGGCAGCTCCTGAGTGTCAAACGCTCTTCCTTGAGATATCTTCCTGCCTTTCTGCATCACTTCCTTCAGATCTCTTCTCAAATATCCCTCTCCCATCACCCCATATATAAGAGCACCCTCTGATGCAAGGACATTCTATTCCCCTTACTTGCTTTATTTTA
>NW_007891125.1:0-532 GCF_000696425.1 Galeopterus variegatus
TGTGAGGAAAGAGAAGATTTGTTTTGTATTTTTTCAAAATCATTTTCATGGAGTCTTTTTTAGTACTTGATGGTTGACAGATGCCTGGCTAACAGAGAGATCCTTCTGTGAGAAAGGATCCTAATGAATCCTGCGAAATTACTCTTCACTTTGGTGCACACCCCAGCAGAGTATAAAGTGTGTGATATTCGTCATCCCACAGACCTTGAATTTTATCCAAGTTCTATGGCTTACTAGCTGTGCGACTTCAAGCAAGTCACTTACCTTCTCTATTAGAGTGCTTTGGGATGCTAATAAGAAAAATCCCAGCCCAGAGTAATCCAATAATTAAAGAAAATGTTTTGTATCCTAAGTTTAGAAGTTCTGATTTAAGGTAACTCCAGAGACATTGAATTCAGCAGCTTATCAATGCACATAAAGAGCCTAGGTTCTGTTTTTTTTTTTCTTTTTGTCTTTTTTTTTGTGTGTCCCGCAACGGATCGCAACCCTCAGTGTTGCACCCGTACCAGACCGGGACCGGCAACGGGATCAC
>NW_007891126.1:0-532 GCF_000696425.1 Galeopterus variegatus
CAGAGCTGACAAATCTTCCAGTTTTTAAGGTTTTGGAATCCACAATGTGATGCAAAATTTCCCAACTTTATGTGAAAATTTCCATTTTAAAATATTGCTCTGGTAGATTTTATTATTGTTCTGAATTCTTCACTCTGAACCTATAATAAAATTATGCACCCACACTCCCTTGGGGCAGAATACAATTCCCTGCCCTGCTAAGAAAAAGATGGCTATGTGTTGCACCCCATATCTAACCAGAGCTTTAAATGTACCACCATTAGTCCCTGACTCCAAAATGATGGAAGAGACCTGAACCCTGACCTGCAGGCACAGTCACCCCAACTGACCTGTATGCACATAAGCAAAAATAAATAAACAAATTTTTTTTGTATGTCAATGAGATTTCCAGGGTTGTATGTTACAGATTATTATTGTATCTGAAATCTGACTAAACCAATTGGCCATAAATTAAACAAAAAAGTTAAAGCACATAACACTCTGGTAACCAAGTTTGGCTCACAGGCCTCTAGGCTTCAACCTCCATAACGGG
>NW_007891127.1:0-532 GCF_000696425.1 Galeopterus variegatus
ATAAAACTATACCTTTGATTTCACCCTCTTCCTTGGCATTCTAATCTCTCTCCAAAGAAAATCTTGTGAAGTTCTTCTTCCAAACAATTTTCTATCTACCAGTTAAGAAGAGCCCTTTCAAAGTTTCTTACTGAAGAGGATCTGAATGAAATTCAGATGAGAGAGAATCTGTCTTTTGGGAAAGAAAGAAAAATCTGAGAGTCATTCTTAAGGATTATTCTTAAAAGTGGGAATAAAATTCGACCTTCAATCTCCACTTTCTATCTTTCCTCGATAAATAGCCTAGACAAACATCCATAGGAACTGCAGCCAGCAGTTAGCTCTGGTCCTTATTACAGCTCATAGTGGTTTTTTACTATGTTAACAATTTTCTCTGTAAGCTTTCCATGCATGTGACAAAATTTAACCACCACAACCACTATATCAAACCCCTTAGCACAAGCCCTTGTATACAATACTAGAGGCCCCTAACCAAAATCCAAAAGACGCTGAAAGATAAATGCTGGCATGGTTGTGGAGAAAAAGGAACTCT
>NW_007891128.1:0-532 GCF_000696425.1 Galeopterus variegatus
TCAGCATATTTAAAGAGATTGTTGTAGTCTCAGTTCTTCATTCTCAAATTTCTGTGGAAGAATTGAGAGTGAAAGAACCCTAGAGAGTTTTCCCAATTTAGAAACAAACATAAAATTTACTAGTTTTGCATACATTTTTCTGCTTTATAGTGTCAGCAAGGGCCATGCATGGAAAATATTTGGGATTAGATCAGTAGACTGCAAAATCCTAAAGTTCGTTAAATGTAATGCTTGCCTGGAATTCTCTTTTCCCACAAAAGGAAGTATCTTTTTAAAAAAATTAAGATGTTATTCTTCTTTTTGTGTGATTTAAAATAATATCTTACAGTTGAATCTGTCCTCCCTAGTTTAGCCTTTTAGTTCATCACAATGGAGTCCTAGATCTGTGTGTAACATTGTTGGGTTAAAAATTACTGTCTGGGGCCGGCCCGGTGGCGCACTGGATAAGTGCGCCGCTTGGGAAGCGCGGCTGCGTTCCCGCCCGAGGGTTCGGATCCCACATACAGACCGGTTCCCGCTCACTGGCTGAGCG
>NW_007891129.1:0-532 GCF_000696425.1 Galeopterus variegatus
CGGGACCAACCTGTCTGGGAATGGGGAGGCGGCCCTGCTTTGAGCAGCTCAGCTGATCCTCTAGGCACTGCCCGCTGACCAGGGAGGGCACCTGCCATTGACGGCCCTCCTGATGGTGTCCATGTCCTTCTCACGGACTTGGCATGATCTGCACCCCTCCCACGACTGGGAGGTCACCTTCGCCCTCCCTTGGGTCCCCTGTGCTGCCAGACACCCACCCACTGCCTGGAAGTAGCCTGACTCGCTGTCTGTGCTCCCCGAAAGGCCGCATGTGTGTGTGCATGTGTGTGTCTGTGCGTGTGTGTGCGCGTGTGTGTGCATGTGTGTGCATGTGTGTGTCTCTGTGTGTGTGCGTGTGTGTGCATGTGTGTGTGCATGTGTGTGTCTCTGTGTGTGTGTGCATGTGTGTGTGCGTGTGCGTGCGCGTGCTCATGTGTGTGTCTGTGTGTGTGTGCATGTGTGTGTCTGTGCGTGTGTGTGTGCATGTGTGCGTGTGTGTGCATGTGTGTGTGTCTGTGCGTGTGTGCTGATC
>NW_007891130.1:0-532 GCF_000696425.1 Galeopterus variegatus
TTTCCTCATAGTAGCAAAAATGGTAGTGGTTCCAGGTTTACATTACACTGGGAAGAGAAAAGGCATCTTTGTCCTGAGATCCACTTTGATTGGTCACGTGCCCATACCTGAACCAATCACTTAAGTCAGGGTGATGGAATATGAACTGGTTTAGCTTAGTTCACATGCTCCACCCCTTTTTTTTTTTTCGGTGTCTGGCAACGGATCGCAACCCTCAGTGTCGCCCCCGTACCGGACTGGGACCGGCAACGGGATCGCAACCCTCGGTGTTGCCCCCGCGCCTCGCTCAGCCAGTGAGCGGGAACCGGTCTGTATGTGGGATCCGAACCCTCAGTGGGAGCGCCTCTGTGCTTCCCAAGCAGCGCACTAGCGCAGTGCGCCACCGGGCCGGCCCCAGATGCTCCACCCTTAAAGCTGAGGGTGAAATCAGTTTTCCCCAAGCCACATTGTTCTCCAAGTGGAAATTGAGAATTGCTAGAAAGAGGGAAATTGGATGCTGGGAAGGTAACCACAAGTGTCAAATAGAAATTCA
>NW_007891131.1:0-532 GCF_000696425.1 Galeopterus variegatus
TATTCTTGCTGGTGTAGTTCTGTCTCGTGTTGCTTGATGCAGGTGTTGGTGTAGCCCCCAACATGTGGAAGGCACTGCACGGAGCAGAGCAGATGGTTTTGGGGATAAGACAGAATCCCTGCCGTCTAAGGTTTCACAATTTAGTGGGGGCAGTAGAGACAAATTTAGAGAGACAGATGTGATGAAATGTGATGGGGACACATAGTAGACCCAGGCAATTATCTGCAAAAGTGAAATTAGATCTGCCTGAGGGGCTCAGAGAAGGTTTCACGTCATGCTTCCTCCAACTCAGGTGGAAATTAGAAGGAAATGGTGAGCTCTATGCCACAAAGGGGTCATGAAATGATAGCACAGTCATGAGACCCATGGGGTCTGAAAGAGGGGGAAAAAGAGGACAGGAGGTGGGAAGGTGAAAACAAAGTGTGAGAGACAAACATGATGAGATATTCAGCTTTGGGGTTTCTGTGCACTTCCAAGCACTCACGTGGCTGCCTGTGGCTACATAGACTGATGTTAATTTCTCCTCTTAATT
>NW_007891132.1:0-532 GCF_000696425.1 Galeopterus variegatus
CGTCTCTGTTGAGAGCCATTGCCTTCAGGTGAGAAAGACGGAGGCTTGTCTTAGGAACCACAGGGAGGCAGGTGTGGCTGGAGCCTTAGTGAGGGAGGCCAGGGAAAGGGGTGGGGGGTGTCCTACCTGGCCTTAGCATCCATTGTAAGAAATTCAGTGTTTGTTGTAGGTAGGGGGGTCGTTAAGCACTGAGGGTTTCAGGCAAGCCAGTGACAGGATCTGGTTTATGTATTCAGCTGATTTTTCCTGCTACCGTGTGGATTGTGTGTATGGAGGAGCGAAAGAGGAGCTGGGATTCCTTGAGAGGTAGCTGCAGCCAGAATGGGCAGGACTTCCGACCATGTGAGTCACAAGACCTTCCTCTTATCGGGGATGTCCTAGGCGAGGCAGACAGTGCAGACAATTCCTGTTCCAGTATCCTGACAGTAAGGCCTTGCATTAGGTATTTTGTGTATCATAAGGGTGGAAGTAACCCCCAAGATGGTTAATTCATTTATTGCTTTTTAAGTGAAGAAGCTGAAGCTGAGAAAGA
>NW_007891133.1:0-532 GCF_000696425.1 Galeopterus variegatus
CCATGCATGTGCTGGGAGTCAGTGGTCCTTCTGTCCACCTGAAGACTGCAGCTTTGTCTGGCCTAGGAGACAAAGTTGACCTTGTCTGACTTCAAGGTCCTAGGCCTACAGGAAAATGTGGGTTGTGCAGGCGGAAGAGCCCATCAGGGGCTTCTGTTTAGGTGCCACCCAAGCTAGATCCTCACAAGAGAACATCATGATCACAGCCATCCAGGTTAGGAATCCCTGTCCAGCCCTGTCCCCTGTTCTCTGCCCGTAGTAGGTGGAATTTTGTCCTCCTAAAGGTGTGGCCAAGTCCTAACTCCCAGAACCCGTAAGTGTGACCTTATTTGGAGATGGGGTCTTTGCAGATGTAATTAGTTAAGGATCTCAAGATGTGATCATCCTGGGTTTAGGATGGTCCGTAAGTCCAATGACTGGTGTCCTTATAAGAAGAGGACAGAACACAGAGATATAGGGGGGAGGCCACGTGAAGATGGAGGTAGAGACTGGGGTGTTGCATCTCAAGCCAATAAACACCAAGACTTGTTGA
>NW_007891134.1:0-532 GCF_000696425.1 Galeopterus variegatus
GCCCCAGCCGCAGCCCCCGCGCCGCCTCGGCGCCTCGCGGCCCTGACGACCGAGCGCTGCTCCCCGCGCTCTGAACTTGCACAGCGCAGGCGCCCCGGCTTGGGGTCCCCGTCAGAGGGGGATCGGGGTGCGTGGTCAGGGAGGGTCGCAGCGGGGCGCGGCACCCGCCGGTTCCTCTGCAGTGCACCCCCTGCGCTTTGACTGCCTTCCAGGTCTCTGCTCTTTCCTCCTTTCCCTACCAGCCGAGCCATTCTTAAAACCTCAGTCCTTTGCCTTGTGCGCCATCGCTCTCTCTATCGGTCAAAGGTTGGTTCCTTCGAACTCTTTCTAAAACAGTACGCCCCGGGGGCAGCTGCTCTCTGTCCACTCGAAGCACAAACATTGTGGCTCACAGAACTGAGTTGGAGCCGAGCTTTGGAACTAAAGAGGAAGCACCCCGGAGCGATCTTTCCACTTTCGCGTCCTTATTATAGCACTCAAGCCATTAAAATTCTAGTTCACACTTAGATTTGGGAAGAAAAAGTAATGCCAT
>NW_007891135.1:0-532 GCF_000696425.1 Galeopterus variegatus
TATTCAACTCAAAAAGGTCTTCTCCAAGACATGTTATAGTCAAATTGGCAAAACTCAAAGAAAAACAGAGAATCTTAAAAGCTGCAAGAGAGAAGCGTCAAATCACCTATAAGGGAGCCTCAATTAGACCAACATCAGACTTTTCATCACAGACCCTAAAAGCCAGAAAGGAATGGGATGATATATTCTAAATACTAAAAGACAGAGGTTGCCAGCCAAGAATACTCTACCCTGCAAGTCTATCCTTCCGAAATGAAGGGCAAATAGTATATTTCTTAGGCAAAAACTGCAGGAGTTCACTACCACACGACCACCCTTACAAGAAATTCTCAAGGGCGTACTGGGTTTGGTACCTGAAAAATAACTATCACTGCCATAAAAACCCAAGAAAAATCAAAACTCACTAGTAAAATAAAAATGGCATTCATGAAGAGAAAACAAACAAACAAAAAGGCTATCTACAACCCAAGCAATCAACAAATACAGAAAACAAACAGTAAATCAGAAAGAAAGGAACAAAAGACACCTAAGA
>NW_007891136.1:0-532 GCF_000696425.1 Galeopterus variegatus
TCTATTGAAGGCTCTCCATGATCCAGTCCCATATAAATTTTCCAGTCTTATATTCCACTAGTGCCCCCCATATATATGATATTCTATAGCCAAACTTGGCTACTCTTCCATCTCTGAACTCAATTTGCAATTTTTGTTAGATAATAACCAGAGCAGAAACTGAAAAATAAGCTAGGAATTACTTCAAACAAACAAGACCTCAGGTTAGATGATTTTACCCACTAATTCTTTCAAACTCTTAAGTAACAGAAAATCCTTATGCTTTATGAACAGTCAACATCATTAAAAAAAACTTTTAAAAGACACTATTTAATGAAGCCAGTAAAACCAGAGAACAAAAATACATCAAGGTCTTATTAAAATAAAAACAAACACATGAAAAAATTTAAAAATTAGTTTTATTTTTTCATATTACTGAAACAACAATACTAGTAAGTATAATCCAATGGTTCATTTAAACATTGTTTCTCAAAAAAAAAGAAAGAAAAAAAAAGAAACCTTGTTTCTCAAAGTTTGGTGTGTATCAGATGCG
>NW_007891137.1:0-532 GCF_000696425.1 Galeopterus variegatus
CTCATTTTAGTAATAACAAGAGCGATTAAAAATTAATATTAATAGCTATTATTTGTTGAGTGCATGTTTTATGCCAAGGGCTTTTCCACATGCTTCCCCCACGCTATTGCATCAAATTCTAACAATTTTATGAACTAGCTACTATTTTTATTCTCCTTTTAAAGAGAAGAGTACTAGCACTTTGAGAGTTTAAGAAAGTTTCATTTTTCTCCCCAAATGTGGTCCAAAAATGGCCTGCCCTGGATGCCTGTAGATGGGGTGACATCCCAGCAGGAACACTGCACCATGGCAGCCTGCTCACTGGTTGCAGCTCTGTGATGCTGGGGAACCCCACTATCCAAGCCCTGGCTGTGATTTGAATACACACTCTAGTTGAAGACCCAACATTTTGAAAAACAGAGGTGTCTATGAAACCACAGTCAGATGCTCAGGCTGGACACACGTGCTTCTTGGGCATGGCCAAACAGCCTGCATTCTGCTCCACCCTTGGGGCCTGCCGGGCTCCAGGCCCTACCTGCTCACCTGCTCAGCC
>NW_007891138.1:0-532 GCF_000696425.1 Galeopterus variegatus
GTTGTGACTTCCTGGTAGAAAAAAAAAACAGTAAGAGTAAACACAGGAAAATTTTAAAGAAAAATGATTGAAGAAACTTAAAGCTGACCATTCTCTGCAGACACAGGTGAATCCCAGAGGTCGCCTGAGTCCCCCTCGCTGTTGGTGGGAGACCTGCACTCTCCACTGTTTTAAGTCATAGTACTAAGATTGGACGAGGCCTTAGAATTCACCTGCCTCACATTCATTCCATGGTCATTCCAGATCTTATCTGGAGCTTGGAACTTCTCATTTTCCCTTGGGCAGTTGAGCTGACTGCACTTTGGGGAGATTGTGTGCAAACTTAAAGGCCATGAGCATGTCAACTGTTCTGCGCAGAGCTCTGGCCCACTTGGAGAGCTGGAGACCATGAGCCTGCAGGCTGGTCTCAGGGGAGCTCACGGTAAAGAAGAATAACTCCTTAGGGCTGAATTGGGCTTGGGCTCAATTCCTGGCTTAGGTTGCTCACTATGATGCAAAACATCTTCTCCCTAAAAGTGGAGGACAGTAGATG
>NW_007891139.1:0-532 GCF_000696425.1 Galeopterus variegatus
TTTTTTTTTTTCCTTTTTGTCTTTTTTCGTGTCCGGCAACGGATTGCAACCCTCAGTGTCGGGCCTGTACTGGACCGGGACCTGCAGCGGGATCGCAACCCTCGGCGTTGCGTCCGCACCTCACTCAGCCAGTGAGCGGGAACCGGTCTGTATGTGGGATCTCACACCACCCTAAAGTTGAGAAATCATAGGCTGAAGGATCGTAAGTTGGGGACCATGTTCAGGTGAAGTTAGTCAGCTTTCACATTTCTTTTGTCATCAATAAATTGCTGTTTTCTTCCATCTGGGTCAGGAAGGTGCAGGTGAGATAAAGTTCTTCACGTCGGGTTCGTGTTCTCTCAGACACCTCCTACAGTTTTCCCCAATAAAGGTGGCATCCACGCGGAGGGCAGGAATAATGACAATGACGATAAAAGTCCATTTAAGAAAGATCTATCGGTGCCTGTAATATGCCATGTGAGTTTTCTAGGGCATGGGGTCAAGGTGTGAATAAGACACGATCCTATCCTTGCGTTGCTCATAGATTATAGGA
>NW_007891140.1:0-532 GCF_000696425.1 Galeopterus variegatus
AGTCTGGGGAAGGACCTGGCAAGACTACAAATGCTCTCTCAGAGGGCAGATACTCTCAGGTTACCTTAGCCAGGGCCCAACCTCCAAATTAGTCCAAACCCAAGGGACCTTTCAGAGACCACTCCTCTTCCCCACTGTCACCTTCTCCAATGACTGGGAGCCACAGCTGCATTTGTCCCCTCTCCCAGTGCCAGCAATTTACCTTTTGGGTCTAGCCTCAAACAGCTCAGTGCCCATAGTCCCTAGACTGTGAGCCTTGGTGGGGAGAACTAATAATGCAAACAGACACCTAGATAGTATTTAGTATGTGCTGGACAGTGTCCTAGGGAATCTTTGACTCAGTTTCCTCATAACTAAGAGGTTACTAATGTTATCCCCATTTTCCAGATGTAGAAACTGAGGCACAGAGTGTTTAAGTAACTCCAAGGTTACACAGAGCTGGTGGTATATACTGATGGTATCAATAAAGTTGATTTAGTTCCAACACAGTGCATAGATATATGTATGCATATCAGTATTATTATTGTTTCTA
>NW_007891141.1:0-532 GCF_000696425.1 Galeopterus variegatus
CTCCTCTAGGCGCCAGTGACACAGCCTCCTGTCTCTGGGCTGCTCCCCGCTGACCCCAACCATCTCTGCGTGGCTTGCTAGAAGGTCTTTCCAACGCCTGGATGTTCTCTGCACTTTGGCTTCGAGGGTTCGGTTCGCCCTCCCATTGGCTCCAGCTGTGTTTTCACAAGTGTGCTGGGCAAGGTGTGACTGCTTATGAAATGAGAAAGGCAGTTCATTGCCAAAGACTCACGTTTAGGAAGTGCCTTGTTAAACCCAGCTAAACAGGTTTCTTTCCCGAAGGACTTCCCAGAGCCTTTAATATGCTAATATGCATTATGAATTCCCAAGAGGGTAGGACAAACTGTGAAACTGTGAATGGGAAGCTAAATTGTAAAGAAAGGGGGAGAGCCATGCCGCTAGGTCTTGGACAGGAACTGAGACCCAACAGGAAAAGTGATTTGTGAAATTCTGTCTCCGGATATGTGCATGTGTGTGCGTGTGTGGGGGGGAAGTGGTGTTATTGTTTTTATTTAATCTCTGCTCCCTCTCT
>NW_007891142.1:0-532 GCF_000696425.1 Galeopterus variegatus
AAAGCCAACACAGGTGGTTCACGGTGCCTCAGTTAAAATGCTTTGTGCAATATGAAGAGTAACATGTACATACAGACCTGAATCTTAGAATAAATCTTCATTTAATCAAGGAACAAAGAGGTCCAGGGAAGTATACCATGGTGGTTCAAATTTACAACCTGGAGGAAGAATACTGAGTTAGAATTTCAGATTTTCTACTTATTGGTCATGTAACCATGGGTAATTTATGTAAACTATCTCTGCCTCTGTGATCTGGAGATAATAACAGCAACAACCTCATGGCATTGGAGTGCAAATTAAATTAATACATTTAAATTGTTAAAATAGTCTCTGGCAGATAAAGTTGTCTAAAAAGCTCATAATAGGGCCGGCCCGATGGCGCATGCTACAGTGCACTGCTTGGGAAGCGCGGCGGAGCTCCTGCCGAGGGTTCGGATCCCACATACAGACCCGCCGCTCACTGGCTGAGCAAGGTGCGGGAGCAACACCGAGGGTTGCGATCTGTTGCCGGTCACGAAAAAAGACAAAAAAA
>NW_007891143.1:0-532 GCF_000696425.1 Galeopterus variegatus
AGCAGCCGTTGCTGTTCAATCATCCATTTCCAGCTGAAGGCACAGCCGTGTCATAAACAGAGCCAAGCCTGACCCAGCCTTCTCAAGCGAGAAACTGCAAATTTTAGATTAGGCGACTGGTCACTCTCACACTGGATATAAACACCCTGACAGCTCAGCCACCTGCATACCCATCATCCCATGGCTGATGGGCAAATTCACACCTTTCCTGCAGCAATCCTGAAAGACCCTTAGTAAAATCCAACCTCTTAGTAAAAGAGGAGACTGTAGATTATTCAGCGCAATGTTTCTCAAACCTGGCTGTGCATTAGAATCAACTGGGGAGCTTTTAAAAAATTCTGGGGTTTGACCTTCTGCCCTGAGATTGCAACTCAATTGGCCTAGGATAAAGGCAAGCCATCTGTAGTTTTTTTAAGCTCCCCAGGTGATTACAAAGCTCAGTGAAGTTTGGGATCCACTAACATAGCCCACATGTTAAGATCAAGGGGTTTGGAGTTAGGGAGACCTAAGCGCAAGATAAATGCTGCCATTT
>NW_007891144.1:0-532 GCF_000696425.1 Galeopterus variegatus
AAGCAAAAGAGAGAGACTCCATATGAAAAGCATGAAGGGATGTCTCTCCCTAAAAAAAAAAATTGATGCAAACCACAAAATCCTGAGAAAAGAATATTTAAAATAATCAAAAATTTAAAGAAAGGAAACCAAACCCTAACGGAAGAAAATGATTAAGAAATGATAAATTTAAGAAAAGAACCAAAGAGAACATCTAGAAACAAATCCAGTAAAGTATAGAAAATAATATATCATTACCAAGGTTTATCCTAGGATTGCAAAGGTGGTATAAAATAACCTGGTAAAAGATTTCTGCCAAATCCCACAGCTGACATCATACTCAATGGTAAAATGTTAGAAGCGTTTTCTTTAAAATAAGGAATAAGACAAGCATGCCCCCGATCATTAGGGCAATGAGACTTTAAAAAAAAGAAATAGGCTGGCTGGTTAGTTCAGTTGGTTAGAGCACAGCCTTATAACACCAAGGTCACGGGTTCAGATCCCCACACTGGTCAGCTGCTAGAATAAAAAGGAAGGAAGGAAGGAAGGAAGG
>NW_007891145.1:0-532 GCF_000696425.1 Galeopterus variegatus
GTTTTCTTACAAATTACCCAGTTCCAGGTATTTTGTTATAAGCAACAGAAATGGACTAATAGAGAAGGAAATCAGTAACTATTCCTGCTCTGCTTAAAAATCTTCAATGGCTTCCAATTACTCAAAGTAAAAGAGTTACCTTTGTCATGGTCTTCAGTGATTTGTGACTGTGTGCTACCACTTTCACTCTGCCACACTTGCTGGCTCCTCTGCCATTTCTTGAACAAGCCAAGCACCCTCTTCCTCACTGCTTTTGAACTTGCTCTTTGCTGTGCCTGGAATGACTTTCGATTTCTAGAGCTTATTCTTTCACTTTCTTAAAGTTTCTGCTGAAATGTCATCTCACCAAAGAGATCTTCCCAGACTACACTATATAAAATTGTACCTCCATTGACTTTACCCTATTTATTATTTTTTAATAAATCTTATCACAACCTGATGTATATTTACTGTTCACTGTCTCTCTCCACTCATTAGTTGGTTAGCTCACTGAGAGCAAGTACTTCACCTGATTGGTTAGCCACTTATTCAC
>NW_007891146.1:0-532 GCF_000696425.1 Galeopterus variegatus
GGCAAAGGAGCCTGCAGGTGGGCCCCAGAGATCTTGCCTCTGGTGATGATATGTCATTCCCAAGTCTCGCTGCTGCAGGCACCGCAGCTTCTGCATTGTTCTCTGTGAGAAGACACCCCTCATGCCATGAGGACCCTGGAGCAGCCCCGTGGAGAGGGGCCGTAGAGGAGAGACAAGGGCTCCCACCAGCGACCCGCTTGCCAGCCACACAAGGCACCTCAGAAGTGGCTCCTCCAGCCCCCATCCAGCATTCAGGGGACGCAGCCCTGCTGCCAGCTTGATGCAACCTCATGAGAGACCTGGAGCCACAGCCCCCCAGACAAGCTGCTCACACCTTCCTGACCCCCAGGAACTGTGCATGGCATCAATGTGCATTGCTGTTTCCAACTGCTGAGTTTTAGAATAATTCCTTACATAGCAATAAATAGCAAATACAAACATATACTAGCATAAATGAATCTTTTTAATTTTATTTAATTTAATTTTTTATTGAAACATAATTGATTGTACATATCTGTGGGGTACCGTGTTG
>NW_007891147.1:0-532 GCF_000696425.1 Galeopterus variegatus
GAAATAGTTAAAAGGCTTCATTGATCAATTAAATACTCTGAGTTGTAGGCTGCCAACAGGGACTGTCCACAGTGCCAACTATGGCAATGCCCATTGAGATATACAC
This sequence comes from Galeopterus variegatus, assembly GCF_000696425.1. Classification (NCBI taxonomy): domain Eukaryota; kingdom Metazoa; phylum Chordata; class Mammalia; order Dermoptera; family Cynocephalidae; genus Galeopterus; species Galeopterus variegatus. Next base: position 107 of record NW_007891147.1, read on the forward strand.
CAGGGTACATTGGACTGTCTATCCACCCAGTCACCAGATGGCAGGCAGATTATGTTGGGCTCCTACCAACATCTGAAGGACATAAATACATTTTAACATGTGCATGCACTGCAGCTGTACTTATACAAGCCTTTGCCCGTAAATGGGCAGATCAGGCTGTCACTATATAAAAACTCACAAAATTAGAAAATATGCATACTCCCCAAACTGGCAATGGCCAAGAAATCCACATCATAGGATATGATGTGCTAGAGTGGGCCACTACGTATTATGGACTTCTCATCTCCTTTATAATCCCACTTCTGCAGGTATCATTGAGAGGACAGATGGCATGATTAAGACCGCCTGAAAGGGGCTGGCTGGTTAGCTCAGTTGGTTAGAGCACAGTTTTAGAACACCAAGGTCAAGGGTTTGGATTCCCATACT
>NW_007891148.1:0-532 GCF_000696425.1 Galeopterus variegatus
GAGGGTTGCGATCCGTTGCTGGTCACGAAAAAAGACAAAAAGGAAAAAAAAAAAAAAGAGTGGGAAAAGTGGGCTTACTTGTCTTGTTCCACATCTTAGAAGAAAAGCCTCCAATTTTTGTCCATTTGGTATAATATTAGCTTTGGGTTTGTCATATATGGACTTTATTTTGTTGAGGTACATTCCTTCTATACCTAATTTGTTGAGCATTTTTGTCATGAAGCAGTGTTGGATTTTATCAAATGCTTTTTCTGCATCTATTGAAATGATCATATGTTTTTTCTTTTGTTCTATTGATGCGATGTATCACAGGTATAAATTTGCATATGTTGAACCATCCTTGCATCCCTGGGGTGAATCCCACTTGATCATGGTGAATGTTCTTTTTAATGTGTTGCTGGATTCTGTTTGCTGGTATTTTGTTTAGGATCTTGTGTCTGTGTTTATTAGGGATATAGATCTGTAGTTTTCTTTTTTTTCATTGTATCTTTTTCTGGTTTGGGTATGTGAGTAATGTTGGCCTTGTAGAATG
>NW_007891149.1:0-532 GCF_000696425.1 Galeopterus variegatus
TTACTGCTGCCTTTAGCATCATAACTCAAAAGTGCTGATGCTCAAGCTTTACCAAGTACAACATGGTTTGCGTTAGAGTCTGGCAGGACACAGACGACACACTCAAAACAGTGGCAGGAGAAACTTTAATAATGAACCTATTAACAAAGACATGGGCAACATTAAGTAAAGATCATGGAGTTTAAATATTTTGTACAAGAAACAGTAATATGTCTGGGCTTGTGATAAAGGGAGGGAGCAGTTACCAGAAGCCAGAGAGACTTGCAGCTGTAGGAGAGAACCTCTTGAAAGAAGATCTGGCATTGCAGGGAGAAACAAGCAGGGAACTAAATACCCTGAACTTTCTCTCACCAGCTCTCTGATCTCTCAATAGTATTACAGTCCATAAAGATCAGCTTCCCAGGACACAAAGCAAGATGGAAATGGATAAAAGCAAAGCTGAGGGGCAAATGAACAATAGCCAGGACTTACGTGGTTAAGAAGAGGAAGAAGCTGGGACTAGAAAGAAGCATGGCTAAAGAAGCTACCTCAG
>NW_007891150.1:0-532 GCF_000696425.1 Galeopterus variegatus
CAGTCACATTGGACTGGGAGCCCACCTACTCCAGTATGGCCTCACTTAACTAATTACAACCTTATTTCCAAATAAGGTCACACTCTGAGATTCTGGGCTTAGGACTTCAACATATACTTTGGAAAGACATAACAGTAACCTCTGTCATTTTTTGCCATGATGATTATGCTTAAAAGCCTTCAGACAGAAGATCCTGTGTAGAAGGAAGGACCAAGGGAGACAGAATCCTTCTTGCCCATCAGGCTTGGAAGAAAAGAATCCCAGAAGGTGGAGTGGGTGGTTGAGGCTGTGTTTTGTAGTAGGAAAACAACAAACAGTCTGCTCCCGCTGTACTCACACCACAGCACAGAACACTTCTGCAGCCACATGTGTGGTTTTTTCCCACACATCAATTCTGACACTACCTGCCTGATATCCAATCCTACAGGTTAAGGTCTCAGTCCCACAGGACTGTCCCCCACTGCAGATGTCAATTACAAGTCTAAGCCTCCAGAACTTCTGAACAATCAGTGATAAATTGGGGGTAACCACT
>NW_007891151.1:0-532 GCF_000696425.1 Galeopterus variegatus
CACATGAAGCACACTCAAGATAATAACTACATGTGGAAAATAAGTGCAGATTTTATATTATGGTCTAGTTTATTTTTCTTAAGAATGGCATTGATTAAAAGTTTTAAAATATTTTATTATGTTATAAACCTGCATAAGTTTTCAGAAACAATTAGCTTTGTCACTGAAACATTTGCTCTGAAAATTCATTCTCAAATAAGAGAACATTCAATTCTAGGATAAGGTTGCACAGAATAAATCACCTCCCTAGCATTTAATGAAATGAATATCAAAATACAGTAAAAAATAATTTAAAAGAAAAGAAAAATATCTCCAGAGTGAAAACTAAATTTAAAAAAATGGAATAACCCCATTTTCACAACATAACAAGGTGAAAAATATGTTTATAGACCTGAGAGAAGTAGCATAGATTTTTAAGGCATCTAACTCCACCACTTTTTAAAATCAAAATTAAAATTAATAATTTGGAAGATCTTATGAATTCATATTAATATTCCCAAATATCTGTGGGGAGGAGTGCAGTGAAGAGAAA
>NW_007891152.1:0-532 GCF_000696425.1 Galeopterus variegatus
CTGCCAATGCTTTGATTTCAGACTTTCAGCCTCCAGAACCGTGAGGAAATAAATTTCTGTTGTTTAAGCCACCCAGTCTGCGGTACTTTGTTATGGCAGCCCCAGCACACCAACATACCAGTTAGTTGTACAAGTAAATGGCCATCCAGGCACCAGCACGTTTTTTTAGTCTCTGTCAATTGTAAGGGTGTGTGTGCCAGTGCTAGTGAGCAAGTGTGAGTGAGTGTGTGGATAGAACAAGGCCAGTGCCAGAACATGTGTGTGTGCAATGTGCATACAGCTGCATGGGGACAGGTAGGTGAGTGTGCACTGAGCTGGATGCACGTGTGTGAGCACATGTGTGAAATGAGACCACAGGTGTGTCCATGCGGATGGGTACACGTAGATGCCCACGTGGGTTCACTCAGCCCAGCCTTGAAACAGAGATAAAGACTCTATGCTACACACATACACACACATGTGTGCACATCGACAATGGCCTCCCCGCCTGTGTGCCCAGGACATCATGGTGTGTAAAGCACGTCTGCCCTTG
>NW_007891153.1:0-532 GCF_000696425.1 Galeopterus variegatus
CCGGTATGGGCGCGACACTGAGAGTTGCGATCCGTTGCCGGTCACGAAAAAAGACAAAAAGACACAAAAAAAAAAGAAAAGGGAAAGGGTCCCTTGACTCAACCCCTAGCTGGAACGGGACAAAAGTTTATAGATGAATTTGTCATAGTTTTGAAAATCTTTTTCAGTAATGTGAAGTTTTAAAATCTTGTTAAGTAATAGTAACTCAATAAACATCTGAGTAATTTCTAAGTAGGTGAAAATACTGAAGCGTTAACCGCTAAAAATGGGTTTAGGGTATATATTACATACTTAAACATCTTTTTAAATTTTTTCTGTGGCTGGCACAGGTATCTGAACCCATAGTCTTGGTGTTACAAGGTTACACTCTAACCAACTGAGCTAACCAGCTGGCCCCCAACATCTTGTTTTTATGTAGTATAGCAAAGCTAAATATATTTGGGTCTGTTAATAAACATGAAAAAATTGTGTTGAGGAAACATGTTTCTCAGAAACTATGAAATGGTTCTCATCTACAAAATGTTAATATCAA
>NW_007891154.1:0-532 GCF_000696425.1 Galeopterus variegatus
TCCCTTAATGTCTGGCTTACTACAAGATGGCCACATTCTCATATCTGCTTCTGAATTTTCTGTTGTGGTAAGTTATTTTGGTTGAAGTATCCGAGGAAATCTACCCTCACATAGAGAATGTTGGAAAAGGGAAGACCCGAGGGACTCTCTGAAAGGGTCAAAGACTATAGTTTTATATAATGGGCTTCCGAAGGTTTACTGTGTATATGAATCACATTAAAATACAGATTCTGATTCAGGTGAAATACAGATCTTGTTAAAAATATAGATTCTGATTCAGTAGGTCTGGGGTGAGGCCTGAGATTGTGTATTTATGATCAGCTCCCGGGTGTTGCAGAAGGTGCTGGCCGAGATTGTCTCCCTTTTATAATGTAAATAGGGCTTAAAGAAAATTAAAGCCTGGGCGGCCCGGTGGCACACTGCTACAGTGCGCCGCTTGGGAGTGCGGTGGCCATCCCGCCGAGGGTTCCAATCCCAAATACAGACCGGTTCCCGCTCACTGGCTGAGCGAGGTGCGGGCGCAACACCGAGG
>NW_007891155.1:0-532 GCF_000696425.1 Galeopterus variegatus
TATCCCTTCAACATGATGATTTCCATTCCTTTGGATATTTACCCAGTAGTGGGATTGCTGGGTCATACAGTAGTTCTATCTGTAATTGTTTGAGAAACTTCCATACTGTTTTCCATAATGGCCGTGTTAATTTACAGTCCCACCAACAGTGTAGGAGAGTTCCTCTTTCCCCACATCTTCACTAGCATTTATTATTCTTGGTATTTTTAATAATGGCCAGTCTAATTGGGGTGAGATGATATCTCAATGTGGTTTTGATTTACATTTCCCTGATGCTTAGTGACATTGAGCATTTTTTTCATCTGTGTGTTGGCCATTTGTATATCTTCCTTTGAGAGATGCCTATTCAACCCCTTTGCCCATTTAAAAAAAATTTGTTTACTGTTGTTTGTGTTCCTTTATTCTGGATATTAATCCCTTGTTGGGTACATCGTTTGCAAATATTTTCTCTCATTGTCTTTTTCACTGTGTTAATTTTTTCTTTTGCTGTGCAGAAGCTTTTTAGTTTGATATAATCCCTTTTGTTTTTTTG
>NW_007891156.1:0-532 GCF_000696425.1 Galeopterus variegatus
TGTTAAAGCCAATTTAAGCAATATTAGAGTCTGGAGCTGTTATGACTTAAGCAACTGGGATCTCCTTATGTTACCATCGATGAATGGTGTGATAAGTAAGCAGTCGCAATTAAAATACTCATCCATGATGTTTGATGTCCCAGAGTCTAATCTTAAACTTAGTATTTTTGTAAATTAAAAATATTGAGTCTCCAACACCAGAGGGTCATTCTTTCTCGGAGCCTCTGGACGCCATTCCCCTAATCTGAGTCAGACCCCATCCACGGGTTTTGTGCCCCCTGGGCCCAGAATGCCTTTGTCTTCTGGCTGTGTCATCTCACCTTCCCCGGTGGGCAGTGCAGTATGCGGTGGAGCCGTCAGGAGGGAGCGGGACACTGCTGCAGGCCGTGGTGAGGGTGCTGCTCTGACTGTCTCTTGGGATCACCAGGACCCCAGCACAGAGAGCCAGAGCAGAGGGCCTCGTGTTCAGCGTGGCACTTCAGGCTGTCTCTGTTCCGTTTGGGTTCCTTTTCCTTCTCCATCTCACCTGGTT
>NW_007891157.1:0-532 GCF_000696425.1 Galeopterus variegatus
GCTCAGCAAGATTCTGAACATCTGAGGGGCCCTGACCATTTTTCCTATATTTTCCCAACACTCTTAATAGTAGTGGTTTTGGCCAAGGCCATGTACATGTGTATCCAAAAGTTTTACTATAAAAATGTTCTTTGATATTTTCTATTCTAAAGTATTTCAATTTTTTTAAACTGCTAATTCTTACTCCCCAAATGACTTCATGACTTATTAATAGGTTGCATCTCCTGGTTTGAAACTCACTGCCTCAGAGTAATGTTGCCTCTGCTCCAAAATGAAGTTTAATCTCCTTAACATGGCACTAGAAGGCTCTTCATGATCTTTCTTTTATCTCCAGCTTTTTCTCATCACTCACCCTTGAATGCCAAACTCCAGGCATACAGAACTATTTGCATTTTCCAGGAAACGTACTGTCTCTCCTCAAGAACTTTAGGAGAACTGTTCATCCTTGTATCCTGATTTCAACATATTGTTTAGAATATATTAGGCATTCAATAAATATTAGTTGAATGAGTAAGAGAATGAATAAATAAAT
>NW_007891158.1:0-532 GCF_000696425.1 Galeopterus variegatus
CCCTGACCCACATCCCCACCCAAAGACTGACAAAATGGCACCTCCCTTTGTCTGTTCCAGGCCTGGGGGGGTTGTGAGCAAGGTTGCTGGTGAGGGATCCAGTGAGAGGATGCTCACCTACGCAGACTCTGGCTGTGTCCCCAGCCCATTCCCGTACACACCCCACACGTGGCCTCCCTGTTCAGCTCACTAGCTGGTGAAGGGTCAGTCTGTTGCGTCTGCGTAGGCCAGACTGATGGCCAGGAGGATGTCAGGCCACCAGGTCCGTTTCCACCACATTGCTCCTCGCTACCACACTCCACATCCTGCGAACAGGGAGGGGCATTGTTGGAGCATTTTCTCCGTAAAGCACAAAAGACAGCAAGGCATAGTGATCAAGAACGTAGAGGATGGAGTCTCTTTAGCCAGGTTGTCTTGTGTGGCGAGATCTCTGTACCTCAGTTTGCAACTATGAAGTGGAACCCCTAAGAATACCTCAAGGTAGTTTAAGGATCAGATGACTTAATATATGTAAAGAACTTAATTAATGCAT
>NW_007891159.1:0-532 GCF_000696425.1 Galeopterus variegatus
CTGATATGTGACTTCCATGGGAGCTGAGGGATGAGGCAGCCCAGGGACCTCCCAGACTGAGAAGCCAAGACCCCTCTATGCCCATGTCCCTTGGGCATAGCACAGAACTCGTCTCCTCAGTCCAAACACATGCCATGTGTGTCCTTCAAGGAGGACCCTGCCAGTGTGTGTGGTCACACTGAGGGCTTTGTGCGCATGTGAAATGCGACATTGTGGGCAGACAAGGCACCTCTGCCACTTGGGAGCCTCATCTGGGTGCGGAGAACAAGGGGTGCCATTCAGTCAGTCCATCTGCGAGGTCCGGTGAGGTGTCCTGGGCACTCGGGTGCCTGCGGAAGTCAGGTGGCCCAGACACTGTGCCCTTGCTGGGGTTTTTCTATTCAGCAGGAGGAGGGCCAGAGAGACAGATGTCTGGGATGGCTGGGAGCGGAAGCCAAAGCCCAGCGTGGGTGTCTCTGAGGCTTGGACAAGGTGGAACCTCGGCAAGGAGTGGGCGGGACTCAAGGGCCTGGAGACACAAGGCCAAGGGCTG
>NW_007891160.1:0-532 GCF_000696425.1 Galeopterus variegatus
TGCTGGACTATATAACTTTCAACATAATTTTTTCTTATCTACTTGTAGGAAAAAGTTCTCAATAATGGTTCATTGTTGGTCATTTCTTTTTTTGTTTTGTTTTGTTTTTTTTGTCTTTTGTCTTTTTCTGTGTCCGGCAATGGATCGCAACCCTCAGTGTTGCCCCCGCACCGGACAGGGGACCGGCAATGGGATCGCAACCCTCGGAGTCGCTCCCACGCCTCGCTCAGCCAGTGAGCGGGAACCGGTCTGCATGTGGGATACGAACCCTCAGGCAGGAGCACCGCCGCGCTTCTCAAGCGGCGCACTATCCAGTGTGCCACCGGGCCGGCCCCCCATTGTTGGTCATTTCTATTCCAAACATCTTTTACTGCTCTGTGATTGCCATTTCATTTTCATAAGGATATCTTGGGTAAACAAATGCTTTTCATTTTAATGAAGTCTAATTTGTTAATTGATTACTTAGTAGTATACTTTGTGTCTATCAAAAATTGGGTTTTTTACCCGAAATTCAGGAAGATATGCTATGATA
>NW_007891161.1:0-532 GCF_000696425.1 Galeopterus variegatus
TGTGTGTGGGCATGATGGAGTTGGGATCATCTATCTGGATATCAGACAGAAAGTTGCTTTTTCTCCGCTTGATTAAATTAAGTCTAGTATCTGTAGCTACAATGAGCTATTAAGGCAAAAAGTAAAATGAATTAACTATTTACCAGTCATTGTCAGGCAATGAAGGGTATTTATGAAATGGTGTCTACCTTATTTATTAGGTATAAAAATTGATATCTCAGTTTCTTCTTTTAGTATCATATGGATGTAAAACTAATCTCTTTTCAAAATATGAAGATACTTGGAGTTTGTTCTCTTGGTTGATGATCTTACAAGTAGAAAATAGCAGCAAGTAAGTCAGTAAGTGTATTTAAGCAATTATCTTTCTACTTTGCAATTTGAATGCTATGGGATATTAATGACTAATTATTGGGTTTGGCACATATTAGAGTCTCAGTGACATATCCCCCCTTTATGCCATGATGTTTGCTATTCCTCTTATCCTCTGCAATAAATAATAGTAAAAACCTTAGAGGGACAATGGAATAACAGG
>NW_007891162.1:0-532 GCF_000696425.1 Galeopterus variegatus
ATAACTCTGAAGTCAGGCAGATTTGCATCTGAATACTGTCTCTGACACTTCCAAATGTGACCTGTCAAGTTTCATAACCTCTCTAACCTTGGTTTCCTTGTGTGTAAAATAGTCATAATAGGCACCTACTTTATTAGGTTATTATGAGGTATAAATGAGATGCTACATATAGTGCACTAAGTGTGGGGTCTGGTCAATAGTATGCATTCAATAAATGTTAAATATTATTACAACCTTTAACACACTTAGTAAAATATAAACTAAGTAAAATTGTCCTGATTCCATCACTAAGTTTGTTTCTCTCAGTTCATTATCTCTCTTATCTAGTGGCTGTACAGGAAAAAGTGACACATGACATGTTGTTATGGGATGTTGTGAAACACTTTTTTTACTATAAAACATCATCATTTCTATATTTAAGCATACTTGCATGATGAAGTATATATCGGGGTGTGTGTGTGTGTGTGTGTGTGTGTGTGTGCGCGCGTGCGCGCGCATCTTTGTGTTTACCTTTCAACTGTATCTACTTCTT
>NW_007891163.1:0-532 GCF_000696425.1 Galeopterus variegatus
CTTTAAATAACCTGTTACAATTATGAGTTCAATGCAGATTCTCTAACTACAGACAACAGAAAGAGCAGCATCTTTATTCTTTTCATTCACTGATTTATTCATTCATTCAAACTTTTTTTTTTATTTTAGCATAACATGTAGCTGATTTTTTAGTTTCAGGACATTGCCAATAATAGTATATCTATTGATTGTGCATGAGCAGGAAACTAAATATGGATTCATTCATTCATTTAATAAATGTTTTTTAACAACTATGTGTCAGTCACTATCTAAGCATTATATATATAATGATGAGAAAAATCAGATGCTCTCATAGACCTTCCAATGGGAAGGAAGAATTTTAATAAAAATCCATATATCTACGTGTAACTTGCAGCTGTCACTAATGTTTCAACAAGGAGATACCAAGTGCATGCTGATGATTTCTTTATATGATGACATGGCCATGCTGTGTCAAGAATCAGTTGGATCCCTGTTTCAGTTACTGCTGGAGGTATCAGTTATTGCTGGGCATTAATTGCCAAAAAACATC
>NW_007891164.1:0-532 GCF_000696425.1 Galeopterus variegatus
GAGGGCTGCACATAATCCTCCTTGTTGCAGAAACAGCAAGTCCAAGCCCCTTCTGTTCATGCTTGGTTAGCCGGAGTGTGTGGAGAAGAGGGTGGGCTTGCTTCACCAATCATGGAGAAGACCCCTAGCAGAAGATAAGCTTGCTTCATTGTGGACTTTCCTGGAAAACATAAGAAAGGTTTTCCTCAGGGTTGTTATCGCCCTGGGCAGTGGGTGAGAACTTGAGATTTCTGGCTGGCACCCATATAGGGTTGGGCTTGTTGAAAGGAAAAATACATCCAAATACTCTGCCAATAGTTAAGAGTGGGCTGGGGCCTCTCCATTGTACCAAAAGGGGATCTTTCCATCGCACCTGAATGGCAGGACGTGGGGATTGGGTTGACCAGTGTTTTTGGAAAGCAGTTATTGGCTCATGTTTTGGAAAATTTTAAATATTTAAGGTAAATAATGCCATTCCTAACAGTTGGTGGCGGCTAATAATTCCCCCTTTTTGTTTTAAAAGTTGGTTCTTTAGATTCTGATGGTGACATTC
>NW_007891165.1:0-532 GCF_000696425.1 Galeopterus variegatus
ATTTAGAAACATTTAGAAGCATTTTCATTAAGGTACTATAGAGGGGAGATAAATAATCACGCTATTGTCTGGAACTCTGAAGTTACCTTAAGCTTTCATAGCAGGTGAACTCGGGGTCAGGCTTAAAGGATGGGACACATGCTAATGAATATTTACAGCTAATGTCATTATCCATGGGTACCATTTGGGACCATCACTATCTCTTACATTATCCACGTAACATGTCTTCATGCAGTGATCTCAAAATATATCGTCAACTTTGATATACACACAAAAATGAGGAATAAGTAGTTTCACTTCAGGTTGGACAACAAGGTCCTATATTAAAACAATTTGACAACAGGAAAGTCCTTGTCTCTTTGCATTAAATTTGAAGAAACACATCAAAGAAGTTCTACAAATTGTGATGAAAACAATCAAATTTAACTTTACTAGAAATCTTCACTTTACCTCTTTTTACCTGAGCAAAGATATTTTTATTTTAGTACACTGATAGTAAATATTTTTTAGTTTTCGGACTACCAGGAAAAAA
>NW_007891166.1:0-532 GCF_000696425.1 Galeopterus variegatus
CTCCTTTCTGATTTGAATGCCTTTTATTGCTTTTTCTTGCCTTAGTGCACAGGCTAGAACATATAGAACTATGTTGAATAAGAAGGAGGAAAGTGGGCATCATTTTCTTGTTCCAGATCTTAGAGGAAAAGCCTCCAATTTTTATCCATTCACTATATCAGCTGTGGGCTTGTCATATATGGCCTTTATTGTGTTGAGGTACAGTCCTTATACCTAATTTGTTGAGTGTTTTTATCATGAAGCAGTGTTGGATTTTATCAAATGCTTTTGAAGAATCTAATGAAATGATCATATGTTTTTTTTTCTTTCATTCTGTTAATGTGATATACACATTTATAGATTTACATATATTGAACCCTCTTTGCAGCCCTGGGATGAATCCCATTTGATCATGATGTATGATTTAATGTGCTGCTGGATTCTGTTTGCTAGTATTTTGTTGAGGATCTTCACATTTATGTTCATTAGGGGTATAGGTCTGCAGTTTTCTTTTCTTGTGTCTTTTTTCTGTTTTAGTATGGTGTAAGTCTGG
>NW_007891167.1:0-532 GCF_000696425.1 Galeopterus variegatus
TCCCACCCTACTTCCTCCCGGCGCCGTCTTAGGCTGCCATGTTAATACACCCTTGTGGGCCTATAATGGTGCCACTTGTAATGTCACTTAAGGTGGTGTTAGTTTTTAAGGCCCGACACCACATTACATTGTACATTGTAATTAATTGTAGTGCCATGAGAAAAGGATAAGGTGAATGAAGTAGATCCTATATTTGAAAAGACAATGGCTAAGAATTTTCTACAAATTTTATAAAACTATTGAAAGACATCAATCAACATATCTTAGCCCATTTGAGCTGGGTAGTGTATAAACATCACAAATTTATTTCTCATAGTTCCAGAGGCTTCAAAGTTCAATATCAAGGAGCCCACAGATTCAGTGTCTGGTGAGGGCCTGCTTTATGGTTCATAGAAAGCTGTCTCCTTCCTCACATGGTAGAATGGACAAGAGAGCTCTCTGGGTCTCCTTTATATAACACTATTCCCATTCATCAGGGCACTACCCTCATTACCAAATTGCTTCCCAAAGTTCCCACCTCCTAATACCATCA
>NW_007891168.1:0-532 GCF_000696425.1 Galeopterus variegatus
TTTAAATAATGCATCTGAGAATGTCTGCAGAGCAGGCAGTCTGGATTAAGGACTTTTAAAGGGATGGTGTTCCAACAAGGATCCTTTCAGAGAAACCATCTTAAGAATCATTGAACACTCAGGGAAGTTCACCCCGCCAAATATCCTTAGGTAAGCTTTGAGCTAGAGCTGAAATCCTGGTATGGTAAATACCATAATATGGAAAAAGTAACTTATGGCAAAAAAGATCTAGTGGTCCTTCCAGCCACCACGTTCCCACTCCTACCCACGACAGTGTTATGGGAGATCTTTTTACTCTAAGTGAACAGAATTCCATAAAAAGCTTGGCTAGTCATTCAGAATCTATTGTAGAAACTGACCTAGAATCATTCACTCTTCTAAAAGGTATTAATTGAACATCTACCATGTGCTAGACATTGTTTCAGCTTTGGGGATATAGCAGCGAAGAAAACATATGAAGATCTTTGCCCGCATGCACCTCATATTCTAGGGGAGAGGACATACAATAAATAAATACATACACCTTACAATA
>NW_007891169.1:0-532 GCF_000696425.1 Galeopterus variegatus
CAAGGCCATCATCTAGAAATTCTTCTACTTTTCTGTCCAAACCAAATTGTATGCAACAATATTCCTGCTTTCTCTTTTTTCTTTTCTTTTCTTTTCTTTTTTTTTTTGTCTTTTTTCGTGTCCGGCAACAGATCTCAACCCTCAGTGTTGCGCCCGTACCGGACCGGGACCGGCAACAGGATCGTAACCCTTGGCATTGCGTCCGCACCTCGCTCAGCCAGTGAGCGGGAACCGGTCTATATGTGGGATCTGAACCCTCGGCGGGAGCGCCGCTGCACTCCCAAGCGGCGCACTGTAGCAGTGCGCCACCAGGCCGGCCCCTTTTCTTTTATTTTCTTTCTTTCTTTTTTCTTTTTTTTGTCATTGCAGTTGTGTAAAACTAATACATTTGTGTAGTTCTCGTGACTTTCCTTTTCCTCAGGAGTTTGGTTCCATCAGTAATCACCATGATTTCTGCCAACTTTCGTATTATAATTTCACTCTTGGCTCCTTAAATATGGATGTTATACACATAAATATGTTTTTAAAAACT
>NW_007891170.1:0-532 GCF_000696425.1 Galeopterus variegatus
CCCCCCCCCCCCAAGTAGCAAGCTGACATTTGCCAAAAGTGAGCTTTTATGCAAGGGCATGGCAATGAGACCCTGAGAAGCTGACCCAATTATCATCACTCTACCGCCACAGTAAATTTTAAACCAACCACATTGGGAGGAAATGTTTGCTGGGCTCTGATAAGGGTTTAAATGAAGCAATGGCCTGCCTTGCTCACCACACTTCAACAGAATCCAAGTGTTTATTTGATGGAAAATACAGTTTGCCTTTAATCTATGTTTCCCCTGATGGTGAGGGTCTACAGGCTGCAGCCTGGATGAGACAAAAAGCAAGACTTTGTAGCATTGGACTGATGTGTAGTTCAAAGCTATAGGATTTTGCAGACCCAACAGGGAGAGTACAAGGACACCATTGCAACTCTCCAGGGCACCTCCACTGGATTTTTAGAAGGAGCCTTTTGTACAAGGCAAAGTAGACTTAGAAACAGAATGTACCTTCCTAATGACTCTTAGGAGAGTGAGGAAGAAAAGGAGAAAATGAGGGAGATAGAAT
>NW_007891171.1:0-532 GCF_000696425.1 Galeopterus variegatus
TCTGTAAAACCATATTCATTGAGAATTGAAATGCAAAACAAAACACGATTATTTGGGGTTATGGTCAATATGATCAGTTGGAAGAAATTCAGATATATACATTTTGCTATAATTTTGCTTTGTTTTCAATAGTATTGAAGTCTCGCCCTAGAGGCTGTGAGAAGGGTGGTGCTGGTATATATCTTTAGTCTCTTCACTTCTGCAGTTGAGAGAATCTCTATACCTTCCCTGTTCTTCCAGAATGTTCAAATTATTGTTTCCTCTAATTAACTCACTTTTTCTCATGTTTCTAGAATGCTTTGCAAAATTGTGCTACTGACATGCCTCTATCTTGTGTTTCTTTCTGAAGACTAAAGTTATTTCATAGGTTAAGCTGATAAATGTGTATATTAATACATTTATGAATGTGACAAGTGTTCTAGAGCTGAGAAGAGTGACAGGAGGAGAAAAAACAACATATATGTGTGTGTGTACATATATACACATACATACACACACACACACACACACACACACACACACACACATATAT
>NW_007891172.1:0-532 GCF_000696425.1 Galeopterus variegatus
GGGTTGCGATCCGTTGCCAGACACAAAAAAAGACAAAAAGGAAAAAAAAAAAAAAGGAAAATTTAGGACATGTATGATAAATTCAGTGAAGTGATGCAAACAATAAAAATAAATAAATAAATCAAGCAGAAATCCCGGAACTGTAGAATTGATTCAGTGAAATATAAAATGCAATTGAAAGCATAAGCAGCAGGCTAGAATAACTGGAAGAAAGAATTTCTGAACTAGAACACAGGCTTTTTAAATTAACACAGTTTGACCAAAAAAAAAAAAAAAAAAAGAAGAAGAAAGAAAGAAAAAGGAATTTTAAAAAATGAAGAAAACCAACAAGATCTTTCTGATAACCTTAAGCATACAAGCATCCATATTATAGGTGTACAGGAAGGGAAAAAGAAAAGAAAAGGCAATGAAAGGCTATTTAATGAAATAATAGCCCCAAATTTCTCAAATACTGGGAGAGATATGGACTTGCAGATCCAAGAGGCTCAAAGGTTTCCAAACAGATTCAACCCAAAAAGGATTTCCCCAAGGC
>NW_007891173.1:0-532 GCF_000696425.1 Galeopterus variegatus
GGAGTATTTTTAAGCATTTGAAAAGATATTTTGGTCAATCTCTCAAGAGAATTTCAATCTGAATCTCCCGATATTTTATTCATAGCATGCTCTGACAATGTACTGCCATGAGGGGGAGTGTTTGAGCTGTATGCATCTTATGTGTACATCAATGTCATTACATTTCTAGGTCAAAGAACATGCGTGAACCAACACCCCAGCTCAGACAACCTCATATGGAGACCTTAATGAGCTACTGTCTTCTCACATGCAGGTAATTGGCAGGTGTCTGATTTTTTTTACCGTCATTGTGTACACTTCAAATTTGAGATTTTACCTTCCAAATTAAATCATGTTTTTGGTAGCAGCATTTGTCATGTTAGAAATAGAGTCATGTTTCACTTAACAATGGGGATGAATTCTGAGAAATGTATTGTTAGGCGATTTCATCACTGTGTGAACATCACAGGGTATACTTACACAAACCTGGTAGCCTAATACATACCTAGGCTACATGGTATAGCTTATTGCTATATATCTCATGTATGTGACT
>NW_007891174.1:0-532 GCF_000696425.1 Galeopterus variegatus
AGGACAGCAAGGTAGAGCTCAGTGATCTTGAATTTTTTTGGCATCATTTGAATTATTTGTCAGAATAACAGAACTTTGACCCAAAACATGTTTCTTGGTATTGTGTAGATTTGCAAGGCACAGAATATTTTCTGCTTTTCCCTAAAGATTGGCATGGAATGCTCTTAAATTTACTGTATAAGTGATTCCCAAGACAGTGGTGTGGAGGTCTCCAGTTCCAAACAGTAGTGTATCTTGGTGGTATAAACAAGGCTCTTCGTATTCCATGCAGCATCACTGATGGAATCTCAGCACACTGGGTAGTATACAGCACAGTCATATTCTTATTTGATCTTCATTAGAAATGTTTGAGATAATCATCAGAATATTAACCCTATTATACAGTTGAGGAAACTAAGTCATTAGAAGTTTAACAGAACAATTCAACATAAAACAACTAGTGAGTGGTGAGGGCTGTGGCGACATCTCAGGTTTTTTCTCCCCTGGCTCAATGCCTGTATCATGACATCGCACTACCCAGCACTTCTGTGAA
>NW_007891175.1:0-532 GCF_000696425.1 Galeopterus variegatus
TTTAAAGGATTGTTTCTTTAACATTCCCTGGCATGAAAATGATAGGGAAAAACTTGCATCTACCCTCCCTCGCATTAACACTGGGCTCCTTTACAAAGATACCAATGGAAAGTCCTCCCTCAAGGTACAATGAATAGTAAGATGTTGCAGATCATGCCTTACACCCTGCTTGGGTGACTTTTCCAGGTGCCTTGATGATCATTACATGGATGACATTCTCATTGCTCATCCAGACTTTAATGTACTTTTTCTAATTCAAATTAAAATTGGCTATGTACCCACATATACTCCTAAGGCCTTTCAATTATTTTATGATAATTAAAATACTACACATGTTACAGGAATCCCATATAACCCCACCAGATGGGCAATTGTAAAAAGAGCTAATGGCCTCTTCTAATCTCAACTACATAAACAAAAAAAGGGGGGTATGGAGAAAGGTTTGGCCCCTCATGAACAGGTCTTTAAGGACTTGTTGACTCTAAATTTAAAAAAACAACAACTGCAATTCTCAAAATTTAACAGCCATAGA
>NW_007891176.1:0-532 GCF_000696425.1 Galeopterus variegatus
TGTGTGTATGTGTGCACCTACATATTTCTACGTACACTGGCACACGCACACACACACGCACACACGCGCACACGCACACACACGCGCACACACGTGCACACACGCACACGCACGCGCACACACGCACACACACGCACACGCGCGCACACGCGCGCGCGCACACACGCACACACGCACACACGCACACACGCACATCTTGACAGGACAGACGTCCGCCCTGACACAATGGCCATTGCATGCGTTACGAGCTCAATATTCTTATTGCTTTTCTTTTCTGCCTTGGAGAATAGTTGTAGGTGTATTTGTTCTATTCCTTTCATTCCCTTTCCATGTAAAAAACAACACGACCCACTTACAGAACACACTCACAGAATCGCACCCACACACGATTAAAATCTTTGTGTATAGGGACAGAGATGCAATAGAATAATGTATACAAAATGCCCTCTCTCCATGTTTCCCTCTCTCTCGCTTCCTCTCTTCCTCCCTCTTTCACTTTTCCCCTCACTGCCATTTTTCTGCCAGAGACGCC
>NW_007891177.1:0-532 GCF_000696425.1 Galeopterus variegatus
GAAATAATCAGACCAAGCTAATCGATCTAGGAAATACAATCAGACCAAGCTAATCGATCTAACTAAACTCTTCGGACCAACCTCATCCATCTAAGTAAACTCATCAGACCAAGCTCATCAATCTAAGTAAACTCATCAGGCCAAGCTCATCGATCTCAGTAAACTCATCAGACCAAGCACATCGACCTAAGTAAATTCATCAGAGCGAGATCATCGATCTGAGTAAACTCATCAGACCGAGCTCATTGATCTAAGTAAACTCATCTGACCAAGCTCATCGATCTAATTAAAGACATCAGAGAAAGCAAATCCATGTAAGTAAACTCATCACACCGAGCTCATCAATCGAAGTAAACTAATCAGACAGAGCTAATTGATCTAATTAAACTCATCAGACCAAGCTGTTCGATATAAGTAAACTCATCAGACTGAGCTCATCGATCTATGTAAACTCATAAGACCAAACACATTGATCTAAGTAATCTGATCAGACTGAGCTCATCGATCTAAGTAAACTCATCAGACCGCGCTC
>NW_007891178.1:0-532 GCF_000696425.1 Galeopterus variegatus
GAACGTTTTTTTTTAAATGGTGAAAAAATATAGAAGGGCACCAAACTATTACGATAAATACCCATATTCTCACTATCTTCTATTAATAGTTGTTAATATTTATTCGTTTCGATTTGTCTTTCCTTCTCAGTTATTGATTTAAAGAACACCCTTGATCTATATAAATGCAAGTCATATTTTTCGTTGATTCCTAGGTGTCTTTTCACCACTACTCATAATACCACTCACTGTCTTTACAACTGGTCAACCAAATACCTTCAGGACCAACAACTGAATTATTCCTTCTGGGCCCTTGACTCTGATAGGAAATCTTCACCTTATCCTTGGCCAACGTACTTTCTCATTCACTACCACAGTTACCTCCAAATATTTACCTTTAAAAACCCCAACCATGCCCTGGCCCTTCCCTTCATCAGTCAACCTCACCTTCTACTTCAGTGGGGAAATAAAGACCATTAGGCACAAACGTCAACTTTCTTTCCCCTCACCGAGGACTGCCATGCACCTGATGTGAACCAGAACCCTTCCATAC
>NW_007891179.1:0-532 GCF_000696425.1 Galeopterus variegatus
AGTTAAGTTAATGAAAACTCAGGTAAAGGACCAGAGGTAATTGTATTCTTCTTTGGCAGGTGGGACTTTAGGAAGATAAGGGAACAGCTTCATCCTGCGCTTTCGAGAATGACAGAGAATTAAGAGACAGGAGTATGTGTGGAGGGGAGGGGATGGTCAGAGAGACCTCAAATCTGCTGCTTTATTCCAGCATATCAAAGCACCACATTTCAGAGTAATAGCTTTCTGTACCCCAATATATAAATCACTTTTTTCTAATTATAAAGGTAAAATATAAGGGCATAATTTTAGTTCATTTTTCCTCTTTGCTAAATGTTTTTCATTCAACTCTAAAAAACTGAAGAAACAGAACATACTGTTAGATCCTGTTGAATGAATGTATTTCTGACATTACAGCACTAAAACAGAAAATAAATGAATAAACAAATAATAAAAAAGACAAGCAAACAAGTAAAAAAAAAAACAAAAAACAAAAAACAAAGCCAATGGGAAAAGAAATGACAGCAGACCATACATGTCAATAGAATTTAAG
>NW_007891180.1:0-532 GCF_000696425.1 Galeopterus variegatus
CAGAGAATCAGCAGCAAACAGCAGTCTCCTCAAATGCCTAGGCATCAGCATAAAGACACAAGGACTGAGAAAGAACAAGTAAATATGTCGTCACCAGCAAATGAAATAAAGCACCAGCAGTGGATGCAGAGGGACAGCAGATCTACAAAATGTCTGGCAGAGAATTCAGAATAACCCTCTTAAGGATGCTCAGAAAGTCAGAAGAAAATACAAATAGCAGAACAAGTGATATCTGGAAAATAACTCAGGAGTGGAATGAGAACTTGACAAAGGAATAGTAGCAATGTTTTAAACACCAAATAGAAATTCTAAAAATAAAGAACACATGATCTGAATTGAAAAACTCAGTAGAAAGCTCCAACAGCAGACTTAATCAAACAGAGGAAAGAATCAGTGAGCTCAGAGACTAAAAAAACATGAAATCATCCAATCAGAAGAGCAAAAACAAAAAAGAATAAGAAAAAAGGAAACAGAAAACAGCAAATATAGGACTCCCTCAAGTGAAATAACCTCCACATAACTACCATAACCA
>NW_007891181.1:0-532 GCF_000696425.1 Galeopterus variegatus
GTAGAAGAGACTACTGAATGTTTATTTGATGCACTTATTTGAAATGTTTCATAATTTAAATATTAAGTACTTAGAAAAAAATGTAGAAATTAGAAAAAGTTATATACAAATCATACATTGGTCCTGGGCAAATAAATGGTTACTGCTTACATTTTAGTCATTTTCTTCTATGCGTAATTTCTTCTTTACATAATTGCAATTATGTTACATAAGAGTTAAACGGCTTCTTTCAATTGGTCATAATTGTTTTTCATGTCATTACATAGACTTCTTAAGTCATTGTGTAAAATAGTTGGATAATCCTGGAGGGCAGTTTCCATAGTCTATATAACCATTCCAATTGTTAATCATTTAGACAGTTTTCAGACTTCTACATATAATGTACATAAGCCTTTGCTGGTATTAATATTATTTCGTCAAGTTAAATTTATCAAGTTAGTGAATATTTTGTCATTTTGATATATTTCCAATCTTTCCACAAGATAGTATTTTACACCAGCACTAATGTATAAAGTATAGTTGATTTCCTCTC
>NW_007891182.1:0-532 GCF_000696425.1 Galeopterus variegatus
AGTGCCAGACAAGGAAGCGCTCATGACAATCCAGTCTGAATTTCTATGAGCAGCCTCCTTGGTGTGTGTCCCTATTCTGCCCTGCCACAAGTTCAGTAAAAGAATGAACTTGGACTAGATCATGAAATCCCAAGGGAGTTCTTCCTTTCCTGGTTCCCCTATTTCATAACATGATCCTCTGTAATAACCTGTCTATGAAATCTAAATTGAGGCAAATGCATTCCTTGGTCAAGTTGAAAAGAAACAGATTGTTGTTCTAGGTTATAATGAATATAAAAATATCTATTTTGGTGCACATGTAAAGGGATGGGATGAGGAGGTGGGGGTTGTAGGACAGAAACTCAGCTGTGACTGTCGTGTGATTTAAACTCAGGAATTACCGAGCAATTTCTTCTTAGGTAGTTCAAGTTTATAATGATAAAATCTTTCCTGAAATATTAAGTGGCTCACACATAACAGAAGGTCATTTACGAAGGATGGAATTACTTTGGAAATTTATGCAAACTATTTAATCACCCAAATTACAAAAAGG
>NW_007891183.1:0-532 GCF_000696425.1 Galeopterus variegatus
TTTCTGTGAAAAATTTTTTTCCATAATACAGTGGAAAGTGTCGATATAAATATATATTTATGTCTATATAAATATATGTATACATGCACATATATGCACACATATGTACATTCATGTACATATGTAGATACAAATGTGTATTATATATATAAATTTGCACTCTGCTTACCAATCCCACATAGACTTCTGAATAAATTTTGAGAATATGAGAAAAAGAAATCAATCTTCTATTTCTAAATTTAAAGACTGTTAAAATTTCTTAAGTGAAATAGCAAACCTCTTGAGTTATTTTCAAAAGATTTGAAAGGAGGCATGCCAAAGTGGTCAAAAGTTATTGTTGTTGTTGTTATTTTAATACTAGACATCTATGAACACAGACGTGGAACTCAGGAGAAAGGTCCGGGCTAATGATAGAGATTTAGGAGGCTACGAGTGATTGGTCGAAGTCACAGGAAAAGATGAGACAAAGTATACAGAGTAAAAAGAGGGTTAGGACAGAATCTTAAGAAACAATAGTCATCAGGACTTGAAC
>NW_007891184.1:0-532 GCF_000696425.1 Galeopterus variegatus
GCCCACCTCCACCACCAGCCTCCAGCCTGGCCCGCCAGACTCAGAGGGGCGCTTTGCCTAACAATTTACATATGTAGAAGCTTTGGACCCATCTTACTGAATTCTTAGGGACGCTCAGAGGTGTGCATGAGGGTTAGAAAGAGATGGATTACCCTGCAGAAGAAAACAGGAGGAATCTGTATTTTTGCTCCTGAGAGAGAGAGAGGAGCAAAAAAGAGGGAAATGGTAGAAGAGACAGGTAAGAGCTTGAGTAACACTGAAGAGGTGTGGAAGGGAGTGGGGGCCAGTGTTAAGAAAGGAAGCCCAGGGGATTTTTAAGAAGAGAAATGCCCAACACTCCATATTTAAGTTTGTGCTTTTGCTGTATTAACCCCCTCCGTAGACCTAACCCTTCAGCAACATCAATGATGCACATAAAGACCTTATAAGGAGTTCATACAGAGAAACGAAAGGGCTGAGAGCCACGGCTCGCAACAGCGAGTGTGCTCATGGGTCAGCAAAACTATTCCTAGACCAAACTGACTGTAGTGGA
>NW_007891185.1:0-532 GCF_000696425.1 Galeopterus variegatus
GGAGAGGGACTTAGGGCTGTCCAGGCTCCTCTCCAATCACTGGGGCCCTGGGCACTGTGCCAATTTCAAGACTTCATCGGGCACAGGGAGGAGGCAACACCATCTGGGAAAGGACACAGGAGGACATGAGTCCTGGGAGGCCAGGGGCAGCCCACCCTGCACGTGCCCTGCCTATGGGACCTGGGCCCCTCCTGGCCAAGCTCCCTTGCAGCCCTCGCACTCGCTCAGCCCACACGCAGGGCCCTCCCCAGGAGGAAAGCCATGTCCAAAGACGACCAGACCTGTGACCTTCTCCACAGACCTAACCCCGGCCGGGCACCAGCACCCATCTGCCCAGGACGACACCTAACGATACAAGGATTCCAGCCTCCTCGGCACACATACAGGGAAACTGAGGCTCACAGAGGGGACCAGCACACCCCGACCACCAGCAGGATATCATAGTTATGACCTGGAACTGAGCGTACCACAGGCCAGCCCAGCTCTGAGCAAGGCATCCAGAGGGGCCACCCCCTGGGCCTCCCACCCCCTG
>NW_007891186.1:0-532 GCF_000696425.1 Galeopterus variegatus
TGGTTCACTGGGGTCAGAGCCTGGGTCCTGCTCACGTGGGCAGTTGTGGTCAACCTCGCACCCACACTGCTGTGGCTACCTGAGTGACACTCTTTATGAATTTTAAAAAAGAGTGACGCAGTTGCAGGGCCATCAGGAAAGATCGCTAAGCGACAAAGGAAAGGTGGTTCTGGAATATAAATTTCTGATCAGCTCCTCACTGTAACCTGAACCACCCATGGAGATATGGAGGTGCATTGGTTTTAGAATGACAGAGATATGAGCACCTGCATTTATTTTCCTCTGCAGACCAGGAACCTGCAGCAAGCCTGATTTTTATCTTTCTGAAAACATTCCTTAGATTTTTTTGGATTTTATTTATTTACGTTTCTTAAATGTAACAAATTATCTGTGTGTTCTGTTATAAATTTTTGTATATAATTGCATAAGCCCATAAAATTTAGACTCATTCGTTTTTAGTAGACTCAGGATTATTATTTTAAATTATGTTTCTCATTATTATTTCTATCATAATGATTCTAGTTTAGGAAAA
>NW_007891187.1:0-532 GCF_000696425.1 Galeopterus variegatus
GCAACTTACTCCAATCCCTGGCCGGTTAGGCTCACTGGACCTGGGGAGAAAAGCCAAACTCCGGTAGGTCTCCAACAACTTTATCCAAAAGAATTTTATCAGCCTCTTTAACCCCAAACTTCCAGTGAATTGGTTTCTTTCACTTAAGGAAGTAGGAGATGAGTTTGCAGAACTGACTTCACAATTTCTAGAATGTCCTAGATTTTAAGATGTTTGGGTCTTTGGCACTTTATGTGTCAAAGTACTTTGGGGATCTGCAGAAACTTTCAGAAAGCAGTAATAGGCACGTTCAAAATCATGCTACGTGTGTATGATTCAGCAAGACAAATCCAAAACAGCAAAACATGGTCCTCTGTTTTTCCTGATCTCCCCAAAGTACCATAGTTGGTTCATCCTAAGGAGGGAAATAATAATAAAAAACTTACCCTCATATAATACTTACTACATGCAGGCACCATTCTAAGCATTTTACATATATAAACTTATTCAGTTCTCACAGATGCCATATTAAATGTAATAATTTAATATTATT
>NW_007891188.1:0-532 GCF_000696425.1 Galeopterus variegatus
ATTGCAGGAGTGTCACTAGCAGTTTGCAAGGGGAAAGGGAAAGATCCAGCCAGGCTCTCCAACCTGGGCTTTAGATTCTAAAGCCATCTACCTCCCCTGGCTGCAGAGGGCCTCTAGGCCAGAAGCCACTTCAACAGCATTGCCATTGCATTGGAGCAAAGTCCAGGTCACACAGCCTGATTACATCTCTGCCTGGATATGTACTTCCTAGCTCCATCCCCATATCTATATACAGGCCTCCCTCAGTATCCACACGGGATTGATTCTAAGAGCCCCAGGAATACCAAAATTCACAGATGCTCAAGTCCCTTATATAAAATGGCATAGTATTTGCATATAACCTATGCACATCCTTCCATATACTTTAAATCACCTCTAGTTTACTTAATAATACTTAGTACAATGTAAATGCTATATAAGTAGTTCTACTGTATTGTTTTCTATTTGTATTTTTTTATTATTGTATTGTTATTTTTTATTGTTTTTATTTTCTCTGAGTATTTTTCAATTCACAGTTAGTTGAATTCCAGGA
>NW_007891189.1:0-532 GCF_000696425.1 Galeopterus variegatus
TACAGATGTTGTTACTTAGCTGTTTTGCGATTCTTGGTTGTTTGCAGATAAATTCTTATTTTCACATCCTGTGGTGGAGATGTCACTTACTGAAGGAGTGTCACAATAGCATCAGTACTAACCTTGGAGGTAGCTTAGCTTTAGATTTGCCTTGCAGGGCAGGGAAGCCTCAGAATTAGTTGCTGAACAATGTGGCTGTAGTTTCAGCTTCATGCTGGTAAAGGAGCAGCCTTTGCTGTGCTGTTAAATTTGCTTTACTCTTTTGGGAATGCCTCTCCAATTCTGGTCCATGAACAGTTCTCTTATTTGTTTTTGAGTGTGGTTAGGAATTTGCTCATTTTTCAAAAATTGTATCATTTTAATGGGGTTATTTTATCGTATTTCCCATACACCATCTTTAAGCAAAATAACCATTGTTATATTTCTAGCTTTCTAAAAAATTTTATCAGAAATAAAAATTATAATTAAACGTCTTTCAACAAAAATTGAAGTGATTATATTATTGTATCCTCTGTTGCACTGATGTGATATA
>NW_007891190.1:0-532 GCF_000696425.1 Galeopterus variegatus
TAAAACTCTGTTAAAAAATTCATTTTTAGTACTTTTAGATTCAGGCATGTGTGTGCGTGTGTGTGTGTGTGCGTGTGTGTGTGTAGTGTGCGTGTGTGCGTGTGCATGTGTGTGTGCATGTGTGCGTGTGTGCAGTGTGCGTGTGTAGTGTGCGTGTGCGTGTGCGTGTGTGCGTGTGTGCGTGTGTGCATGTGTGTAGTGTGCGTGTGTGTGCATGTGTAGTGTGGGTGTGTGTGCGTGTGCGTGTGTGTGTGTGCATGTGTGTGCGCGCGCATGTGTGTGTAGTGTGTGCGTGCGTGTGCATGTGTGTGCATGTGTGCATGTGTGTAGTGTGTGTGTGTGTGCATGTGTAGTGTGTGTGTGCGTGTGTGTGTGTGTGGTATGTGTGTGCCTGTGTGTGTGGTGTGTGTGTATGTGTGTGTGCGTGTGTGTGTGTGTATGTGCGTGTGTGTGTGTGTATGTGCGTTTGTTTGTGTATTCGTGAGAGAGAAAGAGACGGTTACTTTTAGGTATCAACTTGGCTGGATTAAAT
>NW_007891191.1:0-532 GCF_000696425.1 Galeopterus variegatus
CATCCCCGTGCAATCTAAGCCACTGCAGAGGAACCAGCAGAGAAAGGGGTCACATTTCACTAGCATTTGGCAACTTGACACGTGGCACAGTCCCATCTGGTCATGGCTCACCCCACTGGGGGTTCAGAGTTGGAAAAGGGTGTGGTCACTTGGGAGCAAGGCTAGACCTGGGGAGTAAGAGTCCCTAGAGAGCCCTTTTCCCAAGAGAAGGCAGCACCTCGGCAGCCCTCTGGGCCCGGGCCAGGACGGACGTGGCTGCCCTTCCAAACGGTGGGGGCTTTCCCCTCCAGCCCCCTGGGCTTGCCACAGGGTCCCCTCCTCCTTTCTGCCTTGCTGGGCTCTGCTTAGCTCTCTCGACCCATTGCTGCTGCTGCTGCTGCTTTTTTAAAATGAATCTAAACTAATCCATCTCCAAAAGTAATGTGGTATTTTTATCAGGATCAGATTGAATTTTTAGATTTATTTAGGGAAGATGGACATCTGTTCCACCCATTTCCCCTCTATTCCCCAATGTGTGTTCATCCTTAAACAA
>NW_007891192.1:0-532 GCF_000696425.1 Galeopterus variegatus
AAATTTGCACAGGTCATGAATTTTCATTGATACCTGAAGACCTGAAATATAATTATGACCTTATGTTTGAATGATGACATATTAGCATCAAATAAAAAGCAAAATAAAAAAATAAAGCAAAACAAAACAAAACAATACTAAGACTAAAATAAACAAAGAGACAAAAAAAAAAAACAGTTCTGATCAAAACCCAGTGTATAGTGTGCCCATTGGGTCTGTAGACCTATTCACTGGTCACTTTCATGATCACTGTACATACTGGAAACAAAGTTTTCACTCACTCACAAGTCTGGCTGGGGTACCTCAGATGGAGCTGTTGCCTAAAATGTTTTTGCATGGTCTCTCCGTGTAGCTGTTTGGGCTTCCTCACAGCAAGTTAGTTACTTCCTTGGGCAAGCATACTCATAAAGCCAGGTAGAAGTGCTACACAGAGTATCACATCTGCTGTAGTCACAACCCTACACAGATTCAAAGGGGATGGAACACTCTCAATGGGAGCAGTGCTGAAGTTACATTGTAGGAAGAGAACCTA
>NW_007891193.1:0-532 GCF_000696425.1 Galeopterus variegatus
AGGAGTTATCTAGGGGGTCCTTCCATTTGACCATGGCAAATTGTGATTGGGACTCAGAATGGCAAAACTGGTCAGCTGCTGATTTGCTGCTGACATCAAGATTTAAAAAATTAAGGATGAAAAGGGCATGACTTAGTAAATTCCTGGGGGAGCCTCTTGTGGGGTACCATTCCCCCTTTTTTATTTTTTCAAGGCAAGTTTTTAGAGATAAGTGGGCTCTTTCGACCATTCCTTGGCCTTGAGGGTTATAGGGAATGCCTGTAATATATTGAATTTGTAATCTAGCACAAAAATCTTGGAAAGCCTTGGAGGTATAGCCAGGGCCATTGTCCGTTTTAATCTGTTTTGGGATTCCCAGGATTGAAAAACAGTGTAGCAAATGAGCAATAACATGTTTGGTTGCTTCTCCTGTCTGTAAAGTGGTGAGCAAAACCCACCGTAGGTGTCTATGGACACGTGAACATATTTTACATTACCAAATTCTGATAAATGAGTAACATCCATTTGCCAAAGCATATTTGGGACAAGTCCT
>NW_007891194.1:0-532 GCF_000696425.1 Galeopterus variegatus
TGCTGTGCTCCCAGCGCCGCACTCTCCCGAGTGCACCACGGGCTCGGCCCTGCTTTTGTTTTTTTTGACCAGTAAGGGGATCGCAACCCTTGGCATGGTGTTGTCTGCACCACGATCAGCCAGTGAGCCCACCAACCATCCCTATACAGCATCCAAACCCATGGCTTAGGCACTACCAGCGCTGCACTCTCCTGAGTGAGCCACGGGGCCGGCCCAACCCTGTGTTTTTTAAGGACAATGATTTCCTTTTTAAGATCAAATAATATTTCACTTTCAATTTCCATGATTAATTTTTCCCCATTTTTAAGCAGAGCCAAGTTTTAAAACAACGTTTACAGTGTTTTTCTTATACAACTAATGGTCTGTGTTATAATAATGCAAATGTTTATATTTTTATGTTAATATTTTTGCTTGATTTTTTTTTAATTATAACTTTCATATTTAAATTGTTTTAAATCTGTAGTTTCACATTTTTATGTTTTATAAATTCTAATACACTCATATTAGACTAGCCCACAATATGAAACCAATG
>NW_007891195.1:0-532 GCF_000696425.1 Galeopterus variegatus
TGCTTCTAACATGCTCTGATTTTATATCTGATATAAATTATATTTAAATTTTAA
The DNA here is from genome assembly GCF_000696425.1 of Galeopterus variegatus. Taxonomy (NCBI): domain Eukaryota; kingdom Metazoa; phylum Chordata; class Mammalia; order Dermoptera; family Cynocephalidae; genus Galeopterus; species Galeopterus variegatus. The sequence goes on from NW_007891195.1 coordinate 55, forward strand.
ATGCGTATAGCCTTTTTTAGGTTGCTCATTTTTTTTTTTTCTGCTTCTTTGTTGAATTTCCTTCAAAGGGGTTCTTCTCTTGTGTGGCTTGTAATTTTTTTATTGTGATTTTGTCATCAGTAGGAAATTCTTTCTATGAGGACTCTTTTTCCTCTAAACTTACACAAAAAGTTTAAAGTTTGCACGTTTTGGGATCCTAGGGGTTTTGCCAATTGTGCATCATCAGCCTTTACATTAATTTTTCAGCTTTGTGTCCTGTACTATATGTAAATATATAATCTGCATCCACATAAGTTGCAGACCTAGGTTCCTAATTTTGTGACAGTTCTGCCCAGTTCCACAGCAGAAGGCAAGCCTCTTCATGGCTTTTATAGTAGTGAGTGGATTTTTTTTTCTGTTTCTATTTCACATATGGGACTTAAGACAAGAGGGCTTAATTCCAGTTTCCCACTTTGCATGGCCCTTGTCTCTTGCTTCT
>NW_007891196.1:0-532 GCF_000696425.1 Galeopterus variegatus
TTTTTTTTAAAGACTTACTCTTCAGCATTCAGTATTTTATCATCTTCAAAACCGTATTCCATTTAAGTTGATTATATTTTGGGGAGAATTATTATCATTTTGAAATATTAAATAGGAACAATTTAAAGTTATGGATTTTCTAGACCTATAGCAGATCTGATCTAACACCATCACATTCACTTACTCAAGACTCAGAAACACGGTTGGAGCCTAAGCCGTAGAATTCCTTAAAACTTGTTTTGTGTGGTGAGAAGTAAGTCCTGTAAAGGAAATAAATAAAAAGAGATTGACTTGTTATAAGGGACTATCAATCATACTGGAGATGTATGGGTAGATTGGGCATTCCCTCAGATGAAGGATTTTTCTCATTATTGGGAATTCAGACAATGAAAACTTATTCCTCAGAGGTTTTTTCTATGACTGGCTGTGCTGTTTCTTTCTAAGGTTAAATAGATCTTATATGAAACATAGTAACTCTCCATCATTTGGGCTCTATAATAATTTTAAAGGGATGATGATATTGAAAATACTG
>NW_007891197.1:0-532 GCF_000696425.1 Galeopterus variegatus
CCCAAGGTGTAAGAGCTGGCAAAAGCCACAGCTGTGCCCTTCAGATAAAGTTGCTTGGAGGTGGCAGGGGAGAAGAGGGCCGTGGTGGCCCTCAAGCCAGCAAGACCACTAACAGAGTTCCCATGGATCCACACAGAAGTGAGAAGCCACAACAACTGAAACAAAGGAGCCACTCAGAGGCTAGTGAGTCATTGCAATGGACTGGCACATGGCCCATCCCATGGAATGTGTTTGGAGCATAGGTGGGGGGGGAGACAGGCCCACCGGGGGAACACTGGGACACAGCATGGACAGCTGATCTGCCCCCCAATCAGTGTAGGACCACTCAGTGGAGACTGGTCAGGAATACAGATCTGTAGGAGGTGCAGTTTGCTGAAAAGTCTGAGGCCCAGACCAGAGTTTCCACACAACCCAGATGTACCAGAATTCACAAGACCCAGAAATACAAACAAGGTCAACAATTAAAACCTGAGCTGCACAAAAAGCCTTCCTCAGAGAACCAGCAGCAAAGCAGCAATTTAGCTCAACTACA
>NW_007891198.1:0-532 GCF_000696425.1 Galeopterus variegatus
TGGTTCAACAATTATAAAGTTGCAGTTATGCAAGATGAGTAAGTTCCAGAGATCTGCTAAACAACATTTTACCTATAGTTACAATACCACATTGTGTTTCCTGTGTACTGTATTAAAAATTGTTAAGAGAATAGATCTCATGTTAAGTGTTCATACCACAACCACCACAAAAATGAAATAAAATATAAACAAAGAAATAAATATCTAATAGCAATGCATGAAAGATTTCTTTTCTTCCTGGGCTTATCGATGCATGGTATTCTCATATATATTTAAAAACTTTTTATCAATATTGCCTCATTCTTGTTTTAACTTGAAATACCCCTATCATTTCGGAAAGCGTACTCTGTAATATGTTCATTGGCCACTTGAACTTCATTTTTTGTGAATTTCTAATTCATATTATTTGTCGTATTTTGATTGAGGGTTGGGTTCTTTATTATTGAGCCATAGGGATTCTGTATGTATTTTATACTAATATTTTGATGGTTTTATTCCCTATATATTCTCCCATCAGCGGCTTATAATTTTT
>NW_007891199.1:0-532 GCF_000696425.1 Galeopterus variegatus
GGGCAGGGCAGGCGGGAGGCCACTGGTCTGCAGGCACTTGCAGTTCAGCCTGCTCCAGATGGGCTGGCCTCCATCCAAGTCCTGAGGTGCAGGCAACAGGCCCCTCCACTGGCTGCCTGAGCTTCCTGCAGCACTGACTTAGCCTGGCTTCAAGGACAGAGATGTGGCCAGAGAGGGAGGCCAGGAGGGGACACACCTGGGTTCCAGTGCCAGCTCCTCACCCACCAGCTGTGTGACCTCATGCTGGTTACTGACCCTCTCTGTAGCTCCATTCCCTGACCAGTGGGATAATAACACAACCTTCCTCAGAGGATTAGGTGGGCACAAGGGCTCAGCTCGGCCCCGCTCAGAAGGGAGGCCAGCGGGGGAATTGCTGCTATGGAGGCACTGGAGCCCTGGAGGGGGCAGATGCAGGGAGGGCGACTGATCCCAGGGCAGCTGAGGAGAACTTTCTAACAGTGGAGTGGAGGGGCTGCTTTGGGAAAATGCAGTCTCCCCCTGGGTGTGGACAGAGCCAAGCTGAGGATAGGTC
>NW_007891200.1:0-532 GCF_000696425.1 Galeopterus variegatus
GATTGAAGCTCCACGAGAATGGGGACTTTGTCTTGAGAACCTGCATTCTCAGTGCATAACACAGTACCTGATATACACACACATCTGATAAAAATGCGTTGAATGAATGATGCATTTCTGAGTGGGCCTACTTCCTAGTCATGGGGCTGCCTGGCAGAGGGTTTCTCCTTGATTTCGATGTCTGCAGTTGTGGTAATTGCCACAGGATTAAGTAATTAGAGAAAAGCCCAAGAATGTAGTCAACCTTGTGGACGCTGGAAATTTGTCACTGGATCAAGTTGGAACCCAGTAATGATGCTACTCATATGAGCCATTGGTCTTGTAAATGAAATTCTTTCATTGGTTTGAAAAATGCTCTGAGAATCGGGAGGCGATTGAGTCTGAGGACCCTTCATAAATGGTTTCTGTAATGAATCCCCCAGGACTCATCAGCTGTGGCACCCTGCCCATTACTTATGCAGAGGAATACAGATAAATGTGCCTGGATAATAGCCCTGGGAAGGAATAAATCTCTCTTGTTTATAGAGGAAGG
>NW_007891201.1:0-532 GCF_000696425.1 Galeopterus variegatus
ACAGATTGAACATATCTGAGAGTGTCACGAACCACCTCCCCACCTCCATTTTCTAAGTTTCTTTGTTCAATTATTCAAAAGAAACAATTAATACACTCTAAACTAAATCTAACTGTCCAATGGTGCTCTTCAAACACTTTAAATTATTAGGTCAAACCAAATGATATTGTCTATATTTGACTGTTTTTAATTTATAAAATAGCAATTTTGTGGCATTCAGCCAATAATTTAAAGTGTTGAAGCACATCATAGTCAGACATCCAAAAAGAGAAAGAACTAAGGTATGTCTAGAGTGGAGATTGAAGTTCCTTAGAAAAACTAGGTAGAGTATCAATAAAGGATGGTTTTCACTGGCAGCTTACAGAAATCAGGGTTTCTAAAAATTCATTTGTGTGTGGCAGTTTGTGACTCAAAGATACACTTATAAGAACTGCTTGGTTATGTTTTTGGTTATCTTTTTTTTTTTTTAATAAGGATGACCGGTAAGGGGATCTCTACCCTTGGCTTGGTGTTGTCAGCACCACGCTCAGCC
>NW_007891202.1:0-532 GCF_000696425.1 Galeopterus variegatus
GGGGTGGTTTTGAGGGGTGGGAACACAGCCGGGAGCTGGAGGACCTCACCCCTGTCCAAACAGCAATTTAATCCCCCAAATCTTCTCTTGCAGTTAGAAAATTGTGGTCACCATAGCATGAGCCATAGGGAGATGCTTCTCTATCTCTCAGTTTTCCTTGATTATCCCCTTCTCTTCTTTACTGTGTTCTCAGAGGGGAAGCATCTCCCTATTGACCAATACTACTACCTCTTCTGGTGCTTTCTTCTGTGTTTCTCCAGGGACATTGATTCATTGGTTACTTCCTTCCTGTCTTACAGAGAAGGGAGGTAATTCAGGCAGTTAAAGTTCTCCTCTAGCCTGAAAAACATCACTTCCCTTGAGTCTGCCACCCTCGTATTGCCTGATCTCTTTCTTTTCTCTCCCCACCATTCTATTGCTGTAGAAAAGAAAGAGATCAGGCAATGCTAGGGTGGCGGGCTCAAGGCAAGCAATAGTAATAGTAATATGTACCCACCAAACTCTACTTAATTAACACCCCTCACTCTATTAC
>NW_007891203.1:0-532 GCF_000696425.1 Galeopterus variegatus
CTGCAATGCAGTGTGTAGAGAACAGTCTTTTTAATAAGTGGTTAGGTTAATTGGATTTGCAGAAGAAAAAAATTAGTTTGACCCGTATCTCACACCATATACAAAAGTCAATTACAGATGGATCATAGACTTATGAATTGAATAAAGCTTCTAAAATATGGTATATGATCCTGGCGCAGGTAAACCTAAACAAGATTTAAAAATCACTAACCATAAAACAAAAGATTGATAAGTCGGTCTTATTAAAATTAAGAACTTCCTCTAATGAAAAAAAGAAAAGAAAAAGCACAGTCATACATGTAAGAGGATTAAAAGGTAAGTCATAGAGCAGGAGAAGGACTTGCAAACAGAATATTTAAAGATTTCTTGCATAACAACAACAAGAAGATATACAGCACATTAAAAATGGGCAAAAATAATTGAACAGTCACTTCACAAAGGAAGATATCTAAATTGATAACGTATTTATTTAAAAGATGCAAAATTAAAATCACAATTCAATATCAACCACTTACCTACCAGTACATAAAAT
>NW_007891204.1:0-532 GCF_000696425.1 Galeopterus variegatus
TGCTGTCTTCAAGAGACCCACCTCACCTGTAAAGACACTCATAGACTAAAAGTGAAGGGAAAGAAAAAGATATACCATGCAAATGGAAACCAAAAAGGAGCAGGAGTAGCTATTCTTATACAGAACAAAATAGACTTTAAACCAAAAAACATTAAAAAGGACAAAGAAGGCCATTATATAATGATAAAGGGAAGTATCCAGCTATAAGACATAACAATCATAAACACGTATGCACCCAATATCAGAGGACCCAGATATATCAAGCAAACACTCTTAGACCTTAAGAAGGAGATAGATCCTAATACATTAATAGTGGGTGATCTGAACACCCCCCTCTCAGTATGGGACAGGACTTCCAGGCAACAAGTCAACATAGACACACAGGATTTCATCCACACCCTAGACCAACTGGACTTGGTAGATATATACAAAACATTTCACCCAAAAGCTAAAGAATACACTTTCTTCTCCTAAGCTCATGGTACATTCTCCAGGATAGACCACATATTAGGTCACAAATCTAATCTCAGCA
>NW_007891205.1:0-532 GCF_000696425.1 Galeopterus variegatus
AAAAAAAAAAAATTCTTGGGCAAAATAACAGAGAAAAGGAGGGAATTTTACTTTAGAACAATTAGTAACATAGCCCTATAAGAAAAAAAAAAAGTTTTGTTTTTCTTTTGGCTGCTGGCCAGTACAAGGATCCAAACCCTTAACCTTGCTGTTAATAACACCATATTCTAACCAACTGAGCTAACCGGCTAGTCAAAACAAAATTTTAAATGAGAGACTGTATTCTTCAATTTTACTATTTTTGTAGATTTTTTTTATTTGGGGGGGAGGAGGAGAAAATTCATGATCAGTCCAAGAATAACTAAACCATCATAGATGGATCAAACAATAAAAACCTTAAAAATAGCAGTGACTGAAAGGGTCATTTTCCAGGGAAGTCATCTATTTCAAAACCACTTACAAACCAACAAGTTAACTGTATACTCTGTACAACAACAAAGAATGCATTTAATCTTCTCTTTGCCTCATGCTCATTGGCTCTCTTCTTGTAATCTACGACCAACTCCTTCTCTTCCCTCTCTGCTCATTAGTT
>NW_007891206.1:0-532 GCF_000696425.1 Galeopterus variegatus
TACTTTTATTATTGATTTCTAATTTAATTCCATGTGGTCAAGGAACATATTTGCATGATTTTTATTTTTTAAAACATGTTGTTCTGTGGTCCATGGTATCATTATAAATGTTCCACAAACACTAGAAAAGAATATGCCTCCTGCTGTTGTTGGGTAGAGTATTCTATAAATACCAATGAGGTCAAGTTAATTGATGGTGTTGTGTAAGTCTTCTAAATCCTTACTGATTTTCTGTGTACTTATATTGGGGGTGTGTGGAAATCTCCAACAATAATTGTGAATATGTGTGATTCTTTCTTCAGTTCTATCAGTTTTTGCTTCATGTATTTTGAAGCTCTGTTATTAGGCATACAGACATTTAAAATTGTTATATCCTCTTGAGGAGTGACTTTCTTTGATAATATTTTTTGCTCTGAAGTCTACTTTGTGTGATATTAATACAAGTATGGCTATCCTTTTGATCAGTGTTAGCTAGGTTTATCTTTTTTTACATTTAGCCTATCTGCATCTTTACATTTAAAGTGTATTTTCT
>NW_007891207.1:0-532 GCF_000696425.1 Galeopterus variegatus
TGCCGTGCCCCCAAGCGGCGCACTGTAGCAGTGCGCCACCGGGCCGGCCCCATAAATTATTTTTAAAAACACAATTTTTACCTTTTTCTCCAACAATTACAAAATATATATATGTGTAGTTTCACTAACTTTCCCCCCACCAACCAGAGAAGAGAAAGCTAAAACAAACAAAACAGGAAAACCTTGTGCCTGCAGAGGAATAATGATTTACTCCAGAGAGTACCAGAACATCTTCAAATGGGGATGCACCAAGAAGAATGTGAAATGGGCTGAGGTGTGGATATCAAATCTGAGTGGGAGCTGAGTGTATGCAGAGAGGATGAATACTCGGGTCTCCTTCTCAGCAAGCAAGCAGCACATGACTCTCTTTCACTCACCCCAGCAGGTGGCAACTGTCTATTATCTCTTGGAGGGTGGGACTGAGGTTTATTGAAGATATTGGGATTAAATGAAGATTTGTACATGAATCACGAGAGTTCCAAGCCCATTTCTCATCTCTGTTCCAAGAACAGAGGATACCAAGAATATGCCC
>NW_007891208.1:0-532 GCF_000696425.1 Galeopterus variegatus
CCAATTATTTCCTTCATAGTTCCTATCACTATCAGTAAATATCTCAATTATGTATATATTTATCTGTTTCTGTTTATTTCTGATCTTCCTTCCCTAAAGTAATGTAAATGTCACATGTTTATATAATAATTTGTCTTATTCACCAACTGTCTGGTTCATTGACTAAAATGTTTTCTTAACTCTATCTTTACCTGCTTTGTCAATCTCTGCTTCAACTTCTAGCTTTAAGAATACATCTTCCAAAGTGGTCATGGAAACACCATAAGAAATAACACCTAAATTTGAATGTGTGTCTAGAGCAGAAAACAAACCTAAAAAATAAAAATTAAAAATTAAAGACAATGTATAGTTAACCATAATGTCACTGGAAAATAGGACATCACTAAATTTACTGTGCTAGCTCAGTGGTTCTCAAACTTTTTGGTATTAGGACACTTTTAACATTTTTAGAAATTGCTAAGGACTCCTAGAAAATCCTGTTTATGGGGATTTATCTATTAGATATTTATAATATATATTGAAACTAAGAAAT
>NW_007891209.1:0-532 GCF_000696425.1 Galeopterus variegatus
AGAATTATTTTTGAATGCATCCAGGGTATTACTCTGGCAGAGTGGGCAAACTGTTCCCAAGAATTGGGAGAAGTCAACAAGCACTCGCTGATGCTGATTTTCTCATCTGCAAAAGTAGAATAACGTGTCTCATGCAGAAAGGCAGCAGCCAGGAATCCAGCCCTCCTAGCAGGCAGGAAGGTCTACAGCAAGAATAATCAATCATGCCAGCGACCATTTATTCAACAGACACCATGCCAAGCATATTCCATGAATCGTCCTGTTCATCTAATGACCCTGTAACTTACATCCTCTTACAATTCCTGTGTTCCAATTGAAAAAAAAAATAATACACAAAGAAATTAAACAATCTGCCCTGAGCTAACTGCAGAATCCAAACGAATACTCGGTTTAATCTGATCCCACAAGCCACAGCAGCAACTTAAGGGTAAACTGCCAACTTCCCCGCCCCCCACCCCCACCACTTTCACCCTTGCTCCCAAAAGGAGTTAAGGCAACCCTTTAAAGAAACACTACGGTCTGCTTACAGATG
>NW_007891210.1:0-532 GCF_000696425.1 Galeopterus variegatus
CGTCTATTATGCATGGCAACACAATCTATAACCTCTGAGTCACAGCTTGAAATAACTTTCAGCTGCATATGTGAATTTTCTTAATGAGACTACTTCTTAGAATATCAGCTTAAAAACAAGGTCCCGTTTTTTATTTCAGCACTCAGACTCCTATTTATGCATAACACAATACTTTGATTTTATCAAAGGGAAAATTCAGATTCAAAAGGTCACAGAAGGTCAATCAAAAAGTGAGTGTGAAAATAAAAGGCTTACTTGAGAAGTACTTCAATAAACCTGGAGGGTTTTGTTTGTTTAACTTGCTCGTATCTTAAATAGCTTAAAATCTTACCTTGTATTCTTACCAAATAAATAAATAAATCCAAACAAATAAAAAACACAAGGGAAAAAAAGGAAATTTCTAGAGGTGATGGTTATGTCTGTTATCTTGATTGTGGTAATGGTTTCATGGGTGTATGTATTTTTCTAAACTCATCAAATTGAATACATTAAATATGTGCAGTTTCATGTTTATCAATTATGCATCGATAAA
>NW_007891211.1:0-532 GCF_000696425.1 Galeopterus variegatus
GAAGAATGAAGGAATTTAATGTTTATGCAGTACTTTGGAAAACTTACAATAACTGCAATAGAAGAGTTCCTGGAATCATCAGGGTGGTATATTTCTTCATGAATATAAAGAATAATTTCACATTTTTCTAGAGATGTAAACAGGAATACAGGACTATAACAACAACAAAAAAAAATGAATGAAAACCAAGGGGGAAAAGTTTAGGAGACTGTAGGAGAAGTATCTAGAAAAAAAGATATAAAAGTAAGAGATTAATTCATACTGAATAATACTACTGAGTGCCACTGCTTGGATCTACTAACTACTGTTCCATTGCTGGGGACATTCTGGTTGGAGTGAGTAGTTTGGTGTTTTTCAGGTAAGATTTCCTTGATGGTCTCCCTTTTGAATTAGGTACTTTCTCAATACTTATAGAATTTAGGGTCATAAATTGAGAAAATAAAACTATTCCTTGTGAATCAGTTGCCTGGGGCAGCGTTATGATATTAACAAAACAATATCACTGTTTATGATGATGCATCTTTTCCTGGAA
>NW_007891212.1:0-532 GCF_000696425.1 Galeopterus variegatus
TAATCCCAATGTGGATCCTGCTCAGGAACTGCATGTGGGCCGGTTGGGAAGGTGGGATTAAAGCGATGGTTTTCATCTGCATGAGCTTGGGCCGCATCCCAGATGCGGCGGCGCTCTTCAGGAAGGAGGGTGTTAGCCAGTAGCATGTAACTGTCATGGTGGGTGAGACTGTAGGCCTGGAGAACCCATTGGAATTCCTTAATGTAAGTGGTGGGATCAGTGGCAAATGAACCTAATTTTCTCTCTAATTGAGTAAGGTCTGCTAGTGAAAAGGGAACATGTACCCTAACAACCCCTTCAGCACTAGCTACTTCGTGGAGAGGAGCCATAGTAGAGGAAGGGAGGAGTCCCCGGGAATGAGTTACGGGGGGCTGAAAGGGGCAGAGGGGGAGGGGGAAGGAGGGAGAGCAGAAGGGTTAGGTGGAGCAGAAGATGGCAGTGGAGTGAGCCGCTGCGGGGATTTGGGGAACGGAACTACAGGAGGAGGGGGTCTGTACAGAGGAGGTTCATCCACAGGGTCAAAACCATCAGA
>NW_007891213.1:0-532 GCF_000696425.1 Galeopterus variegatus
TGATTCAAAAGTTTACATTTTATTTTCCTAATTCCATGGGGAAAATATTTATATTAGGATTATTTTCTTCTTCTAAGTATAAAATTCTATATAGAGTTTGATAGTCAGCCACGTATTTTAAATGTATTTATTATAAAATGGTTTAAATGGGTACAAGAACTTTTTTGGAAGACAGATATGTTCTTTAAAACTAGATGTGGTGATTGTTGCTCAATTGTTTAAATTCAGCAAAATTCTTTGAACTCTATACAATTTTTATAGTATGTAAGTTGTACCTTAATAAAGCTGTTTTTTAAAAAAAAACAAGATTAAAACTGATGCCTTTTGGTGGATTTGTTACAAATTTGTTTTAATTTACTTCCTATACATTTCAAGATTTTTCTGCTCTTTTTTACAAAGGCATGTGTTACCTTCATAATTTTAAAAAATGATTTCAATGCAATTAAGTTCAACATGCACATTTATCTAGCATCCATTGTGTGCTTAGCACTGTAACAGAACCTAGAGTTGTACAAAATAAAAACATAACATA
>NW_007891214.1:0-532 GCF_000696425.1 Galeopterus variegatus
TGAAATTGGCTTTAGAACAGCCGCCAGCTTTAGGACTTCCAAATTACACCAAGCCTTTTACTTTGTTTGTTCATGAACACAACAATCAGACATTAGGGATTGTTACCCAAGAACATGGGGTGAAACATAGGCTCATTGCATGTTACAGCCTGAAATTAGACCCAGTAGCTAAGGCATATCCTAATTGTTTAAAAGCAGTAGTAGCAATATCAACCAAGTTGGTAGAAGCTTGGCTGAGCTGGTTTTAGGAAATGAACTTCATTTGCAAGTCCCACATGCTGTAAACAGTCTATTAAATTCTAACCAAACTTAGCATTTACAGCAACACACTAACCTCTTATGAAATTCTCCTGTCTCCTTCAAATCTCCATCTAAAAGATGCAACCTACTTAACCCTGCTACTCTATTACCACTGCCTGGTGATGGTGGGGACCTAAATTGTATGAGTATAATATCAGAAATAGGCCCCTTATATTGATTTATGAGATACTCCTTTGGATAATCCAGTTAATACTTTTTGTTAATGGGTCCT
>NW_007891215.1:0-532 GCF_000696425.1 Galeopterus variegatus
CCCAAACCGCCCCCACCCCCGCAGACCCCCACCCAGGCCAGGGCGACTCCATCCATCAGGGGGGATGCTCCGTGTGACCTTCAGCAGTTTCTCTCACATTCCACATCCCACCAGCTCAGAGGTCTTTGCTTTGTTCACCTGTGACTTCCAGGTGCCTGGAATAGTGTGTGGCTCGCAAAGGGCTCTCAGTAAATACCTGCTTGGGACCTGGAGATGCCAAAGGCAGACAGGAACAGTGGCCGGTCCCTCGCGGCGACGGCCCTGGGCTGGGCCTGGCTGTATGGCCTGGGCCGCAGTGTTTGGCTTCTGAGCGTCACGGGCTATTTTGGGGTGGATGGGGCAGGTGATTCACCAGTGTTCCCTGAATGCGACTCCTGCTGCGAGTGATGGCCCTTTGCAGGCGGCAGTGCTGCCTGGGGCACGTCCGTCCCTCGCCAAGGCTGTGCTGGGCACAGCCCTGAGCCCTTCCCCACCCCGCCCCGCTCCAGGGGGCTGCAGGGGCCCAGCTGTGGCGGCTCCTTTGGGATCAGCC
>NW_007891216.1:0-532 GCF_000696425.1 Galeopterus variegatus
GGAACAATAAAAGACCCCAAATAGCCAAACCAATCCCGAGCAAAAATAAATAAATAAATAAATAAATAAATAAATAAATAAATAAATAAAAGCCAGAGGCATAACACTGCCTGACTTCAAATTATACTACAAATAAAGCTATAGTAACCAAAAGAGCATGGTACCAGATTAAAAACAGACACATGGAATAATGGAACAGAATATAGAACCCAGAAATCAACCCACATATAGCGAACTGCTCTTTGACAAAGACACAAACATACATTGGGGAAAAGACTACCTCAAGGTGCTGAGAAAAATTGACATCCATATGCCAAAGAGTGAAACTAGACTCATACCTCTCACCATATACCAAAATCAACTCAAAATGGATTAAAGACTCAAATATAAGACCTGATATTATAAAATGCCTATAAGAAAACATAGGGGAAACACTTCAGGAAATAGGACTGGGGAAAGACTTTACGAATGTGACCCCAAAAGCACAGGCAACAAAAGGAAAAATAAACAAATGGGACTATATCAAACTAAA
>NW_007891217.1:0-532 GCF_000696425.1 Galeopterus variegatus
TAAGACTATGTACATTCTCTCTCTAATAATAATTTACTATTGTCTGTGAACTGCTTCTGAGATTGTATTATGAGATGGCTCAATATAAATACTTATGTCATTTTTAAAATTTTAACTTGAGTGCTGTTTAAAATAATCTAATGCTAAAAATGGATAGTTTTCTAATAATATCGTGAAGTCAGAAATCTGACTATGGTTTTTAGGAAAATAATATTGTGATTTAAAGACAAAGGTGAGAATATATTAATTTGAGAAGTCAGAGATTAACGTAAATCTTCAGACAAGATTATTGAAAAAGATTTTACCCTACTTTTTCCTCTGTTTTGTAAAGTTTTATATTGTTTTAACATCCTACCTAACAATTACAGAATGGGTCCCTATTAAAAAAAAGAAAACATTTTTATTAATGAAAATAATTACAGAAAATATACGGTATGTGTAAAAGTGAAAAGAAAGGGAAAAAAAACATGATTTAGTCCGTTTTGTGTTGCTATAACAGAATACCTGAAACTGGGTAATTTATAAGGAAAAG
>NW_007891218.1:0-532 GCF_000696425.1 Galeopterus variegatus
AACTTGAAGCTAGGCCAGTTGAGAACAGTCTGCAGAACAGAGAGAAAAACCAATGTAAAAAACTGAGCAGAGCCTCAGAGACATGTGGGACACCATCGAGCATACCACATACACATAGCATGAGTCCAAGCAAAAGAGGATAAGGTGGAAAAAAAACGGAAATAATATTTGAATAAAATGTGCCTGAAAACATCTCTATTTTGATGAAAAACATCAATCTACATATCCATGAAGCTCAAATAACTCTACGTAACATAAACCAAGAAGATCCACACATAGACACATCAGAGTCAAGCAGTCAAAGTCCAAAGATAGAGACAGAATCTTGAAAGCAGTAAGAAAAAAAATGACATCATGTACAAGGGATTCTCAGTAAGATTAATAACTGATTTATCATCATAAAAAGCAGAGGCCAGAAGGCAAACGAATGGGATATTCAAAGTACTGAAGGAAAAAGGCTGTCAAACAAGTATTACATATAAATCAAGAATAACCATTCTTCAAAAATCAAAGAGAGAGTTATTTAGGGAAA
>NW_007891219.1:0-532 GCF_000696425.1 Galeopterus variegatus
GAGGTTTTGACTGATGTGTATACTGTTTATTTTAATATATTTTTAAATCACATAAAGTGCTGACATTACATGATATAATCATTTCTACAGAAATTCTGCATATATTATTGACTAGATAAAGGCATTATGTAATTTGGGTCTTGCATAAATTATCAGTATACAAATATATTAATTAATAAATTATCAGCATATAAGTAATGATAATAAATTACCAGTATACGAATCACTGTCACACTGAAAATCCTTTCCATTAGAGAAAGAGTCTGGCTTTCAATAGGAAAGAAGAATCAGGAAACCCTGTTTATACACCCACTAAAAAAATGCACTACGTCATCTGTCTTGATGTTCTGCTACGCTATCTTACACTATTGCCTTGATGCATCTACCTAATTTATAATAATTGAAAAACACTTGATCACATTTTAATTGTTTTATTTAATGTTACCAAATATAATTAATAGATGAGAATACCCTTGAGACAAAAAATAAAAAGTAGGAAAGGGAACAGAAGAGTTAAATCCGTTTGCTCCCA
>NW_007891220.1:0-532 GCF_000696425.1 Galeopterus variegatus
GAGTTTTTTCATTAAACTGCACCCCATGCAATTCTGCATTCCTGACCAGTCTCCTCTGAGTTGTCCTGTGCTGATTGGGGAACAGATCAGCTGTCCTTGCTGTGTCCCAGTGTTGTCCTGGTGGGCCTGTCTCCCCCACCAACTGTGCTGCAAACACTTCCCATGGGATGGGCCCTGCGCCAGTGTGCTGGTCCCTTGTGATTACTCACTGGCCTCTGAGTGGCTCCCTTTTTTCAGGTGTTCTGGCTCCTCACTCCTGCATGGGTCCATGGGAACCCTTATTAGTGGTCTTGCTGTCCAGGGGGCCACCAAGGCCCTCTTCTCCCCTGCTGTCCCCAAGTAACTCCATCTGAAGGGCACAGCTGTGGCTTCTGCCGGCTTCTGCTCCATGCGCTCAGCAGCTCCAGCCTTAAAGCAGTCACGGCCCAAAATGCTCAGAGCAGCTTTTTCTTTCTCTCGTCATGGTTTCTTCTGCCTTCATGAACTCCATAGGTCTCTCCTCCTCTTCCCCTGAGCTCCAGTGGCCCCAGCT
>NW_007891221.1:0-532 GCF_000696425.1 Galeopterus variegatus
TATCATGTATACAGATCTGGCAGTATTTTAGTTATAATCTATAAGAGTGATCCCAGGGTTTAAAGTGTAGTGAATGGACTTTTTTTTTTCTTTCACAACCAAAATTTGTACAGTTTAATACTTGGTAATAGGTAAGCAGCCATAATATATAGCAGTGCAGGTCCCTATATGAAAATTCTTCTGGCTATGACCAGATCCCTCAATACCCATTACTACACTGACCACGGAGTTTGCCCACTGTTTCAGAAAGGTAGGAAGCTATAATGATTTGAGAAATAGGTATGTTTGCCACCCAAGTGGACCCTGATCTGATATACTTTGCCACTTCAAGGTGACAGTAGGAATAAGATTATTTCTAAAAATTTGCTTAAGCCCAGTGTTGAAACCGTCCCTAGTAGATAGAACAAACCCACCGAATAAAAGCAAGATAATCATTCACCTTACAAAATATGCTTCCTCTTTTAAGTAAATTTAAAATTGCCACACCACAGTAAGTATTTATTGTGACCAGCAGCCAGTATGAGAGAGTTGC
>NW_007891222.1:0-532 GCF_000696425.1 Galeopterus variegatus
CACAATCAGTTATCACTTATATTAAGCCACCCAGAAAAACGACCATTTCCTAAGAGGAAGTTACGTTAGCTCAATGTCTTACGGGGTATTCTGGTACATTTTCATATTTGCAGCAGGGAAGTTCATCTCGGGAGAGAATTGTAAGCTGCATGACATTGCGGACAGTGTCTCTAGCTAGAAGCAAGACATCTTGGAGTTTAATCCTAGCTCTGCTCCTGTGACACGGGGTGTGTTGCTTCACCTCTCTGGGTCCTCACTTACTTTTCAATGTTCTTTTTTTGATGGAAAATATTTTCGATGCTTTCACAATCAAAAGCAGGTTTCTACTAAGTCAATGGAACTTTGGGACAGGATATCATCTAGTCCTATCCCTCATTTCACAGAGGATAAAATAGGCTAATGGTGATAAAATGGTTTACCAAGGTCAGGAATCTAGCTGAGATCAAAAATCAAGACTGTGTGATGGAGAATTATGCTCTGTTCTTTGCTAGACCCCAAGCTGTTGTGTGCCTGTTTGTTATTATGTAGCAGC
>NW_007891223.1:0-532 GCF_000696425.1 Galeopterus variegatus
TACTTCACAAAATATCATGAGCATCTTTCTATGACATTAAAAGTTCTTTTACAACATAATTTTTCTGTTTTTATAGTATTCCATCATATGTAATTATTTATTTTTAAGTAAAATAGCTTTTAAAAACTTAATTTTAAAGGTAACATGTGGTCATTGTTAAAAAAAAATATCAGTCAGACAACAAAGAAGAAAGTTAAAACAAAACAAAAAAAAAAACCTGTAGTCAGTTCTATAACAAAAGGTAGAATTTTTGTCTCAGAGATATATTTATTTTTAAAGTTTATGTCAATAAATTATCCACAAAAGTTATGTTAATTTATATTTCTAATAGGAATATATGAGAGCATCTATTCTTTTTTATTTTTTAATTTTAACATTTACTTTTACATATTTGTGGGGTACAGTGTGCTATTTCAATACATGTGTATATTCTATTCTTTTTATAACCTCAACTATAGAGTATTATCTTTTTAAAGTCTTTACTAATTAGATAAGCTGAAAAGAGAGGGATATGATTTTATTTTTAATGTCT
>NW_007891224.1:0-532 GCF_000696425.1 Galeopterus variegatus
AGATTTTTCATTTGTATGTGTTCACTTGGAAAATCTGATTTCTTATATAAGCTCAGGAAAATTTGTCCTTTTAGGGTTGACAAGCTTTGGCTTCTCACCTATTGACTGAGTCGGTGAACGAGACTGGAAATTTCATCAACCATTGAGGAATCCCAAGATATTTCTCTGGCAATCTAAACATTTTAAATTACTAATTGACTGAATGCCAACTTCAATGGCTAACAAATAGTGCCAGACAACTAGATCTGAAGTCAACAACTTCAAATCAGAATCAACCTAATATTTGTAGATTCTTGTCTTTTAGTTAGCAACTGGCCAAAGTATGTTTCTTTTACTCCTTGACTCATCATATGTCTTACCTCAACAATGGTGTAGATCTGCCTTGCTTTGTCTTTTTTTTTTTCTAGACAGGCCACATTTTATTTCAAACATGCAGCTTTTTATTCAAAACAGAAAAAAATAAACAACCTTCTTCAGTCTCTCCTATTTATTTTTTTCCCCAAGTCTTCTGAAAAGCCTCAATGTTTACAAT
>NW_007891225.1:0-532 GCF_000696425.1 Galeopterus variegatus
ACTGTTAAGAGGGTGGGAAATCCTATTATGGTAATTGTGGCGCTACAGCTAATGTTGGAATGCTGCCATGACTACAGCCAGTTGTAGAGCTAGGGATGGGTCTGGAGCTCACAAACCCCTCAAGCCTGCTGTCCAGACTGGGTCACAAACCCTTCACATGCCAGGCCAGGTCACCAGACCCCTTACATGCAGGTCTATGAGCTGGGTAACCAGCAAACAGATCCTTGGAAGCCATTGGTTGGAAAGCATGGCTGCAGGCTGGGCTGACGCCCAAGGGGCATGCCAGCCAAACTGCAGCACCACGCATGCGCACTAACTCCACCCACGCCCAACTTATTTGCTCACAAAGAATGCTGCAGCACCCCAACCTGCCCCAAGGCGAAGGAGCCTGATCAAACTATTCTATTTTCCCAACAGTAATAGAAAGGTGGGAACTTGAAGAGGTGATTGGATTGTAGAGCCACACAGTACTGAATGGGTGAATAATGGTCGTCTGGGGTGTGGTTTTGGGGGCTTTAAAAGGAGAGTGAAT
>NW_007891226.1:0-532 GCF_000696425.1 Galeopterus variegatus
TTTTATTTTCTAAATTATTTAAGAGATTAATGCATAAACACATTATTAGTTTATGTTTTTTGATGCACATTGTATAAAGATGTAATTTTGTAACATCAGTAACTAAAAGAGGGTGGGGAAAAAGCTGAATAGGACCAGAGTTTTATACATCATTGAAGTTAACCTAGTAAAAGTTCAAGCTGCTGGAATGTTATAACTTTAGAATGTCACATGCAATCCCCATGTGTTGGGAAAATAGGATAATTTAATCAGGTCCCCTTGCCTTAGGTCTGGTTGGGGGTGGTGCATGTCATTCTTTGTAAGCAAATTGTGTGGGTGGGTGGGTGGAGTTAGTGCACATCCACAGCGCCGCAATTTGGCTGTTGAGTGCCTCGGGCCACCATGCGCGGCCATGGTCTCGAACTTATGGCTCCAAGGAACTTTCGGCCAGTTACCTAGCTCATAGACCTGCATGTGAGGTGTCTGGGGTGTGAAGGGTTTGTGGCCCAGTCTAAACAATGGGTTTGAGGGGTTTATGAGCTCCAGACCCAGC
>NW_007891227.1:0-532 GCF_000696425.1 Galeopterus variegatus
GATTAGGAAATTTCTAGTGTCTGAGAGAGAAATGTTAGGTAAAATAATATCAGGGCAATACATCTGCTGAGGACTTCAATAACTATGCATAGACAAAACTAAATGAAATATATAACAATAAGTCTCAGTCTTACTCTCTCTGTAGGTAAATTTTTTTCCAATTTTTGTTAATGTGGTAAAATACACATAACATAAAATTTACCATCTTAACCATTTTTAAGTTGCAGTTCAGTGGTATTAAATACATTCACAATGTTATGCAATTACCACCATCATTCATCTCCATAACTCTTTTCATTTTGCAAAACTCTGTACCCTTTAAACAATAACTCTCCACCGTGCCTTCCCCATCCCTGGCAACAACCCATTCTACTTTCTCTCTCTCTGATTTTGTCAGCTCTAAGTACCTCATATGCATGGACTCACACAGTATTTGTCTTTTTGTGAATGGCTTATTTCACTTAGCATATTTCCTCAAGGTTCATCCATGTTGCAGCATGTCTGAATTCTCTCCCTTTTTAAGGCTAAATAA
>NW_007891228.1:0-532 GCF_000696425.1 Galeopterus variegatus
ATGGCGTTGGCCATGCTACTCTGTTTATTCCCCCATTTATTTTAGCAAGCGACTTGTACAGGAGCAGAATGCATATGTTAAGGTCAGTAGGGGTTGGGGCGTCCCTTAACACCTGCGGGCCATGTGAGGGGATGAAGGCGAACAGCTCTGCCTTAGGCTCAGGTACCAGGGCCCCACCAGGTACTCACCTGTGAAGGGGGTCTCATCTTCCTGCTACAGCAGAGTGGGAGGTGGCCCCAGGGAGGCTCTAATTCCAGCCCATTAATAATATGGAAGAGAGGAAGGAGCAGGACGTAGCCCCACAGCTGCCCAGGACTGGTCAGACAGTGACCAGGGCCACCCCCTATGGGGCAGTGAGGCTCCTGGAGGAAGCCTGCTGTTAGCAATTTTTGTGCAACACAAGCGTGGATGGGGATTCAGGAAGCCAGGGCCTGGGCCTGTGGGAACATCTCCCCTGCTTCTTGGCATGGAATTTGCTGATTCCTGAAGGCTGTAGCACCCCGTGGCTGATTTACGCAATAGCAGAGGAAAC
>NW_007891229.1:0-532 GCF_000696425.1 Galeopterus variegatus
CCACGGATATTCCAGCATCCCTCTCCTTTTAACTGTTTAAAATACACAAATAGGGCTGGCTTGTGGCTCACTTGGGAGAGTTTGGTGCTGATAATGCCAAGGCCATGGGTTCGGATCCCTATATAGGGATGGCTGGTTAGTTCACTTGGGAGAGCATGGTGCTGACAATACCAAGTCAAGGGTTAAGATTCCCTTACCGGTCATCTTTAAAAAAAAAAAAAAAAAGACATAAATATTAGCTCAATTGGTTAGAGTGTCGTGCTGATGGCTTCAAGGTCTGGGCTTCGATCACTGTACTGGCCAGCAAAACAAAACAAAAGAAAGCAGTGATTTTTATAAACTTTTTTTTATACCTCCCCCCTGATTTTTATAAACTTTAAAAAAAATTTTTGTTTTCCTTTTCATTCAAACATTTCATTATGTATTCACAAATAATACATGTTAATTTTTAATTTTTTTATTTAAAAAAAACTTTTTTAAAAAGATGACCAGTAAGGGGATCTTAACCCTTGGCTTGGTGTTGTCAGCACCA
>NW_007891230.1:0-532 GCF_000696425.1 Galeopterus variegatus
GACAGACAGCATCCAACCCAAGTGTTTCTGCTGCCCGTAAACCCACTCTCAACAGCCCATCCAGAATGTTCTACCACTCCCTGGGTCATCTTGCGTCTTCCCCAACAAGGACAGCCCTGGTCCCGCATTTGAACCTTTCCTGAAGTCCCTCCTCCTCTGCAACCCCCTCACTACATGGACAGAAGTGAAGACACACTGAGCCCTGCCCCGTCCTGGAGGATGGTCCCCAGTGCACACAATTTGTGACATTCTGGAGGAGAGGATGGGATGGAAAGGGATTACTATGGAGCAGCCGCCTGCCACCTCCAGGTCTCTTGACTCCACCGAGAGAGCCCTCATCCCCTGGCCCCGAGCCCTCTCCCAGCACCCTGATGTGTCCTGCTCCCCCGAGCATGGATGGTGTCCTCGCTGTCTTTGGAGCCCTCCCCAGACGAGTGCCTGACACTGAGGAGGACAGGATGACGAAGGAAGTATCACTGTCTGCACCTTAACGTCTGTGTCTGTAAAGCAGTGATGAGCGTGGCTGGACTCT
>NW_007891231.1:0-532 GCF_000696425.1 Galeopterus variegatus
CTATTGCTACAATAATGATTTATATTAAAAAGTGTCAATTTATCAGTAGCTAAAGTTTTGGGTGATCTAGGCTTTGCTTAGCTAGTAGATAGTAGCTCATCTAGATTTGGCTCCAGATAATAAACCAATTTTAAGTATGCTCCATGTGTCTCATTCTGCAACCCCAGATGAAGGGGTAGAGGACTTAGTCCGTTTTTTCTGATGGGGATAACAGACGTGCCAAGAGGGACAAGCCAAATTGTGATAGAGTATTTTAAGCCTTTGCATACATCTCATCAGCTAATACTCCATTGGGCAAAGCAAAACACATAGCCAAGTACAAATTGGTCAATCAAAGAAATGCACATCAACAACTGTGAGATGCTGGTAATAGGATGGAAGAATATTTATACTAAAGGAAAGTTAGAAATGCAACCAATGATTCAATATACCGCAATATCCCTTCTTGGCATTGCCCTGTTCTGTAAACAATGTCTGGTCACTCTTTTTAACATTAGCGATGATCGCTAAGTTTCACCTTTATGCCCAGCGG
>NW_007891232.1:0-532 GCF_000696425.1 Galeopterus variegatus
CTGAGTGGAAAGAGTGGCTCGGCCATAGTGACTGTTATCTTCTCCTGCATTTCTGTGTAATTTTAATCTGTCACTGGTTAAAGGATTTCCTCTTGTGCCCTGAGTGTGTAATGCGTGCCAGGCACACTCTGAGTACTTCACATGCACTGGCTCACCCTGCCCGCGTGGCAATAAGGAAGCGGACCACTCCTTCCTTCCCTCTGGTCCAAGCTGCCCTGGCTTACTGACGAGGTCTTGCCCTTGAGCCCTTCTTGGCCCCTAAGGCCACAGTCTTGTTAAAATCTGAGCCGAGGTGCTGCCCTGCCTCTGCTCACCCTCCAGTGGCTCCATCTCAGAGGAAACAGCCAAGTCCTCACCAGCTCCTACATCTCCCTGGCCCCCCCCTGCCTGCCACCTCCCCAAACTCAACCCCTCCATGCCCTTGTTCCCTCACTCCAGCTACAGTGGCCTCCTACCCCAGGGCCTTTGCATGTGCTGCACCCACTTCCTGGGACATTTTTTCCCAGATACCACACAATTTGCTCCCTCCTCT
>NW_007891233.1:0-532 GCF_000696425.1 Galeopterus variegatus
ATAATTTGTTGCATGTGAGAGTGTCTTGACTAGAGGGTGTTAAAAGGCTGATGCAGGCCCCAGAGATATCTACAATAGGTATCTCGATTAGAATGTGTCTCTACTTTTCCTTAAGCTGTATTGGCTCAAGGAGATTCATTACCTGACTCATATGTGATAGTCAATAAGTGTTTTAGGAATGAATGAATGAATGAATGAATGAGCCTGTTTCCGACCCAGCCTGGGAATTTATAAATGCCATCCTAAAAGGGATGACACCCAAACAGTGGATCGTGTTTTGGGCAGAAAAATGGATATTGAGAAGACATGACTTTGTTAAAAGCCATAGAAAAGAAAATGAGTTCCCTGGCTTCTAGCCTCCCGCTCAGGTGAAAAGGCATGTCTTTTAGTCATATTTGAGTGAAAAAAATATTATTAGCACATGTTTTCTGAATTTAAAAAAATTATTTGGGGCCAAAATAAGTCAATACATATTTAAATGACAATATTTAAATAATAGTTTTCAGGCAATGTTTTCCTTTGGTCTTTAATT
>NW_007891234.1:0-532 GCF_000696425.1 Galeopterus variegatus
TCTAGATATTAATCCCTTGTGGGATTCATGGTTTGTGAATATTTTCTCCCATTCTGTCGGTAGTCTTTTCACTCTTAATTTTTTCTTTTGCTGTGCAGAAGCATTTTAGTCCATTTCTATTTTTATATTTTTATAAATATTCTGATCCAAGGTTTGTCTCATATCCTCAAATGCTTGTTTGAATATAATTAATTCTGTTTGAACTGTTCACTTAGTTCCTTTCTGCTTTATGGTTGTTTGCGTTGTTTGAAGTTTTGTTTCCTCATCTTTTTTTAAGAATGTTTTTGTACCGAATTTTTTTTTTCCTTTTGTTTATTTGTATCATATTGGTTTGTTTTCCAAATATCCTACTTTAACCATGCCATGTTTTGTCGGTACAGCAAAGTGCAGGCCTTTAAACCCTTTTCCTTGCTTGTTTTCTTGGCAGATGGAGAAGTTTTGAGTGCTCTGATTCTGTGGTTCTCTCGTGTCCTGCAAGAGCACTTTTCTTTTCCTTTTTTGCTTCCTTTCCCCATCATTACTAAATGCCAAA
>NW_007891235.1:0-532 GCF_000696425.1 Galeopterus variegatus
ATCCAATCTGCTGGGGGTCTGGAGAGAACAAAAGACAGAGGAAAGAGGTGAAGCTCACTCTTCATCTGCTGGAGCTGGAATACATTCTTCTCTCCTGTTCGTGGACATCAGAGCTCAAGACTCTTCAGCTTCTGGGTTCCAGAACTTAACACCAAGGACACCATCAGCTTCCCTGGTTTTGAGGCCTTTTGACTTGGACTAAGCCACTCTACCAGCATCCAGCTTATAGACAGCCTATGTGGGATATTTCTTCATAGTCACATGAGCTAATTCCCCTAATAAATCCCTTTTTCTTCATAGTCACGTGAGCTAATTCCCCTAATAAATCCCTCTCATATACTTAAAATGTATCCTATTTATTCTGTCTCTCTGGAGAACCCTGCCTAATAACAATGAGAATGGAAGAAAGGTTATGGATAAGGTGTCCAAGCCACTGATGAACATGGAAGAGTGTCTTAGATGTTGGCAGACGGCTACAATGTGAAGGGGTAGTGTTAAAAGTGTAAGACAGAGGAATCTAAAGAGAAGCCAC
>NW_007891236.1:0-532 GCF_000696425.1 Galeopterus variegatus
TTCAGGAATAAGACAAGTACATCCCTTCCTACCACTTCTTTTCAACATCATACTGGAAGTCTTAGCTAATGCAATAAGACAAGAAAAGGAAATTAAAGGTATACAATTTGCAAAAGAAGAAACAAAACTGTTTTTGCTTGCAGATAACATGATCATGTAGGTAGAAAATCTGAAAGAATCAACAAATATCTTCCAGTAATAAGTGTTTATAGCAAGATTTCAGTATACAAATGTTAATATACCAAAGTCAATCACTTTTCTACGTACCAACAATGAACAAGTGAAATTTGAAATTAAAACACAATACCATTTACATTAGCATCACCCAAAATGAAATACGTATGTATAAATCTAACAAGATATGCACAATATATATATGAAAACAACTAAAAATCTCTGATAAAAATAAATGAAAAACTAAATCACTGAACAGATATACCATATTCATGGATAAGAAGACTCAGTATTGTCAAAATCTCACTTCTTTCCAGGTTGGTTTATTGAGTCAACACCATGCCAATCAAAATCCCAG
>NW_007891237.1:0-532 GCF_000696425.1 Galeopterus variegatus
TTATATTCTGTATCTGTTGTTTTATCTGTATCTGTACCTTCAAGCTGTGTCTGTTTTATCTCTATCTGCTGTGATAAATTACAATCCCATAATTTTCTTTCCAGGTAGAAAAAGGCTAAGTGCTGTGTTAGGATTTAAAAATAGCTATTGCAGTGAAAAAAATGGGGAAAAAAAAAAGTGAAAGATTTAGGAATTTGGGGAAGAAAAGGAAACTCCGATGTGTAAAAAAAGGAAAAAAAAATGAGAATGCTGTAAAGAGTCAAAAGAGAAGACTGAAAATTACAGGGAGAAATACATAAACATAAACTCACAGGACTGATTCTCTTGTACCAAATGAATGGATGGGTTGGATAAACTATCTTAAGCCACGATTTTGGAGGTTTCCTACACTGAACCTGTGATAGAACCGTGAGCCTGCAGAGCAATATAGACATCTACGGTAAGAGAAGCCACACCAGGTGTAGATTGCCACTTCTGCTGATTGGGTGGCAGCTCTGGTGAAGACCTGAATCAATCAGCCATGAGAATAGGA
>NW_007891238.1:0-531 GCF_000696425.1 Galeopterus variegatus
GTAGTCAAACTGTCAAAAGTCAAAGACAAAGAGAGAATCCTAAAAATAGCAAGAGAAAAGTATCAAGTCACCTATAAGGGAGTTCCCATCAGACTAACAGCAGACTTCTCAGCAGAAACCCTACAGTCCAGAAGAGAATGGGATTATATATTCAAAATACTAAAAGAAAAAAACTGCCAGCCAAGAATGCTATACCCAGCAAGACTGTCCTTCATAAATGAAGGAGAAATAGTATATTTCCCAGACAAACAAAAGCTGTGGAAATTCACCACCACACACCAGCTCTGTAGGAAATCCTTAAAGTAGTCCTGCAACTGGAACCCAAAAAGCAAGAACCACCAAGAATAGACAAGAAAGAACAAACAGCACTGGTAGAGCAGATATACAAATGAGAAAGAGAAAGAAACTATACCATACCACCTCAAAAAACCTATGAACCCTGAAGACAAACAATAAAGTGAAAGAAAGGAACAAAAGATATTTAAATTAACCATAAGAAAAGCAACTAAATGTCAGGAGTAAGACAGTACC
>NW_007891239.1:0-531 GCF_000696425.1 Galeopterus variegatus
TCTGCTGGCTGAAATCTTCTCCAATGATCCTCTGATCCTTTGAGTCTCATTTCTCCCCTTTATAAAATGGGATTGTTGTTCCAAAATGGCTAAAATAAATTTCATATATTTTCACTATTCAGTCATAAACTGAAAGGGTTATGGCTGTTACCTCATAGCACTTGTCCATAGATTACAATGTGATTAGAAGGGTAAAGGGCTTATTGTCTTGGGTCTGGTCTGAAGGGTGGATCAGCCTTGCCACCCTGAGCCTCATCAATAACACCTCCTTGACAGTCCGCTCTCTTCACGGGCTCTACCTTGTAGCGTCCGCCGTCTTCCCCCAGCCACGGGGGCCTCGGGGCAACTGGAAGAACCGGGCTTGGGTCTGGGGGGGCGCCCAGGGTCCCAGGGAGAGGGCAGAGGACAGCCGGACCCGGGCTGCAGAGAGACCGGGTGGGGGCAGAGGCAGGGCTGCGGGCGAGCGGGGGTCTCGGCCTCCCCGCGGGGCAGTGGGGCGCGCCCTCCGCCCGGGCATGCCGGAGGGGGCAG
>NW_007891240.1:0-531 GCF_000696425.1 Galeopterus variegatus
GTCCAATAAGAAATCAAGCAGGAAATCAAAAAATTTATTGAAACTAATGAAAATAATGATATATCATACCCAAACCTGTGGGATACTGCAAAAGCAGTACTAAGGAGGAAATTTATCACATTAAATGCTCACTTCAGAAGAATGGAAAGATGGCAAGTGAACAACCTAAGACTTCACCATAAAGAATGAGAAAAACAAGAACAATCCAAACCTAAAGTTAGCAGACGGAAAGAAATCATTAAGATCAGAGCAGAACTTAATTAAACTGAAACCCAAAAAGCAATACAAAAGAACAATGAATCAAAAAGTTGGTTTTTTGAAAAGATAAATAAAATTAACAAACCATTAGTATGCTAACAAAAAAAGAAGAGAGAAGATTCAAATAACAAAAATGAGAAATGAAAAAGGTGATATTACAACTGATTCATCTGAAATATGAGGAGTCATTCGAGACTACTTTAAACAATTATATGCCAACAAATTTGAAAATCTGGAGGAATTGGATAAATTTCTGGACACACACAAGCTCCC
>NW_007891241.1:0-531 GCF_000696425.1 Galeopterus variegatus
TTTTTTTTTTTCCTTTTTGTCTTTTTTCGTGCCCGGCAACGGATCGCAACCCTCAGTGTCATGCCTGTACTGGACCGGGACCGGCTACGGGATCACAACCCTCGGTGTTGCTCCTGCACCTCGCTCAGCCAGTGAGCGGCCAGTCTGTATGTGGGATCCGAACCCTCGGCGGGAGCGTCGCCGCGCTTCCCAAGCGGTGCACTGAAGCAGTGCGCCACCGGGCCAGCCCCCAAAATTTTAAGAGATATAACTAATAAGCCAATCATGGAGATAAGATGGAATCACCATAAAACTATGTAGTTGTTACAATTCTTTCGGAGTCTATCAACCAGACCTCTCTACAGTGTCCCTATGGCCTGTGTCCCTCCTCAAGCTTCTGCCACCATGTTGCAGGGTCCAGTATACCACACTCCAGCAGGAGCATGCCTGAGCATAGCTCTTCTACCTAGAAATCAGAACTCTTGATAGTCCTTTTGTTCTACCTCATCCTGCAGTCCCACAAAAATAGATCTTCAGAGCTGCAACTCCATT
>NW_007891242.1:0-531 GCF_000696425.1 Galeopterus variegatus
TAAATAAATAAATTTGAGAGAAAGAAGGAAATGATCATAATAATATGTTGAACTTTCAAAAGGAGAGAACAGAACTGTGGTTATGAGGTGGGAAAGGGGTAGATGGAGGGGGATTAGCAGTAAATTGGTTAAGGGTCACAAAAAATGAATACTTTCTGTGAAGATGAATACACTAATTATCCTGATTTGATCATCATGTGTCATACACAAGTACTGATATTCAGTTCTGTACCTCACAACTATGCATAATCAATTATGTTTCAATAAAAAAAGAAAATTTGACTTTCAGATAATATCGTAAGTATATATAATATTAGTCATATAAGATTACTTGTTTTTTAATGTTGAGTTGTTTGAGTTCCTTGTACATTCTGGATATTGATCCCGTGTCAGATGTATAGTTTGCACATATTTTCTCCCATTCTGTAGGTTGTCTTTCCGCTCTGTGGTTTCCTTTGCTTTGCAGAGCTTTTTCAGTTTGATACAATCCCATTCGTTTACTTTTGCTTTTGTTTCCTATGCTTTTGAGAT
>NW_007891243.1:0-531 GCF_000696425.1 Galeopterus variegatus
GGCTCCCCAAGCCCTTGGAGAATGACTTCAGTCTAGCATCCTGGCAGCTAAATTATTTTTTTGCACAAGTTAGCCAGAATCTGTTTTTGTGCTTGCAACCAAAAGCTCCTGATTAATTTTACTGGTTTTTCTAACTTTTTCGCTGTTATGAACTAGTGCAATAAATCCTTAAAATTTGGGGGTTCTTGGACCTTTTTTAATATATCATGTATTGCAATTTGTCTTGTCTTCAACTCATTGTTCCTTGAGAGTAAGGCACTTATTCAGAATCGCAAGTGTAGTACTGTGCTCCAGAAAAAAAAAATTTTGCGGCTAAACGCACATTCCATTAACCCTCTTATTTTTTACAGCTGGCCGGTATCGGGATCCGAATCTCCAAACCCGTATTAGGCTGTGCTCTAACCAACTGAACTAACTGGCCAGCTTCCATTAACCATTTCACACTTGATCTTAGCCAAAAGGCCGAGAAGTGATCCATTAACCATTTAAAGGTGTACATTTGAGGCATTTTAGTACAAATAGTGTCATGCA
>NW_007891244.1:0-531 GCF_000696425.1 Galeopterus variegatus
TCAGCTTGGTCTGATGAGTTTACGTAGATGGAAGAGAATGGTCTGATGTGTTTTCTTAGATTGATGAGCTTGGTCTAATGAGTTTACTTAGATCGATGGGCTTGGTGTGATTAGTTTACTTAGATCGATAGGCTAGGTCTGATGAGTTTACTTAGATGGATGAGCTTTGTCAGATGAGTTAACTTAAATCAATTAGCTATATCCAATGAGTTTACTTAGATCAATTAGATGGGTCTGATGAGTTTACTTAGATCTATGAGCTGGTTCTGATGAGTTTATGTTGATTGAGGAGCTTGGTCTGTAGAGTTAGTTAGATCAATTAGCTTGCTTTGATGAGTTTACTTAGATCAATGAGCTTGGTCTGATAAGTTTACTTAGATTTATGAGCTTGGTCTGATGAGTTTACTTTGATGGATTAGCTTGCTCGGATGAGTTTATGTACATCGATTAGCTTGGTGTGATTAGTTTTTCTAGATCGTTTAGCTTGGTCTGATTATTTTTCCTAGATTGATTAGCTTGGTTTGATTAGGT
>NW_007891245.1:0-531 GCF_000696425.1 Galeopterus variegatus
AGGCAGGCTAAGAGCACATACATCCAAATATCTGGAGACAGGGGGTTGAGGAAGGAGAAGACACCCGGATTGGTACCATTGGGCTTCCGGTAGAGGATGCTGATGCCCAGCGTCATGAAGGGTTTGGAGAAGTCAATGACTTTCTCCCGCACGTAGGTGATGGTCAGAGGAGCCACTGCCAGGTCAGCCTTCTGCAAAAGCAAGTTTGAAATTGTCAGCTGAGGTGTCTAGCTTCTCTGCAAATGAACTTTTCCTGGGTACTCCTTTTCCCTATTTTCAACTCCAAATGCTTCCCATGCAAAAAGCTTCAGTGATGATTGGCTTTAATACAAAAACAGTCAATTTACATAGTTATGTTTATGAAATAGTATTTATCAGAAAAGAGAGAACAGAAGGTGTGAAATACACCTCCCCCAACACACACAAACAGACTTGTACATGTCATTCTGGAACGAAATGGAGGGAAACGCGCAGGAGAATGTCTTTAAAAAGGGCGTGTGAGAAAAGGAAGAAATGAGCAACTTGGTCATA
>NW_007891246.1:0-531 GCF_000696425.1 Galeopterus variegatus
ATTCATTGCATCTAATATCTTTAGCTACTAACCTGCTATAGAAAATGGAACTATTAACACAGTTTCTGAATACAAAGGACCTGACATGAAATAATGCTAGTATAGTTATTGGGTACTTTTCCTATGCTTGCTACAAAGGCTTTACATACATTAGTGTGACATCCCTACAAGACAGGTAAAATTATTCTTCTCATTTTACAGATAAGAAAACCAAAGTACAATAAAGTTAAGTAGTTTGCCCAAAGCCACTCAGCTAATGAATTGTAAACCTTGAATTTGAATCTAGAGTGCAAGTATTAACCGCTATGTATCAAGCCTTAAGCTATACTTACAAGACTAGAATTATATTATTACTTTATTAAACAAGTATATTATTCAAAAATGAAGATAACTTTTAAAAATTATTTTTTAAAAAAGGACCAGCGGGCCGGCCCAGTGGCGCACTGGAGAGTGTGCTGCTTGAGAGCGCAGCAGCACTCCTGCCGAGGGTTCGGATCCCATGTGGAGACCGGTTCCCGCTCACTGGCTGAG
>NW_007891247.1:0-531 GCF_000696425.1 Galeopterus variegatus
CTCATATTTTTTATTTTTACAACTACTTAATATTGTATCCCTTCTACTCACATATATTATTACCATTCTTTTTAAAAACCAATCTGTAATTTAACCATACCTATTCTTAACATTGTTTCAAAATCATATTTCAGACACTTGAAACCATTGGTATTAATTCTATACCCATAGATTTATTCCTGTGGAAAGACACCAATTTCCCATGAAAAATACAAAAATTATATGTGACTATGCCCATTTGGTTGAACTGGGAATCTTTCTTCTTTTCCATGTACATCTTACTTAACTTTCAGAAGACAAGTTAACTGGTCTTTGATTTTATTCTCATTTTTATATAAAACACTTCTAAAGTAGTATTCCATAGTCAAGAAGTACTGTTTATATCTATCAGAGCCATCATATTATTTTATTATTACATATTTTTTCTATAAAATATAAATCAACATCAAAGTTTCAATTCTAATGCCGAATCTGTTTTTCTACGTAAACTATTATGACCAGCATTATTTAGCAAGGGATTCTGTTTTGTGT
>NW_007891248.1:0-531 GCF_000696425.1 Galeopterus variegatus
CTGTTCTACTCTCTGCCCCTATAATATCAAATGTTTTCCCCCTTAAATTCCACATATGAATGAGGTCATGTGGTATTTCTTTCTGTATGTGGCTTAGTTTGCTTGACATAATCGATATCTTCTAAGTCCATCCATGTTGCCGAAAATGACAGGATTTCATTCTTTGTTATGGCTGAATAGTATTCCATTTTGTGTATATACCACATTTAAAAAAATCCATTCGTCTTTTGTTGGAATCAACTTGGGTTGATTCCATATCATGGCTATTGCAAACTGTGCTGCAGTGAACATGGAGTGCAGATAGATATCTCTTCGATATACTGACTTCATTTTCTTTGGGTGTATACCCAGTAGTGGGATTGCTGGATCAAATGATAATTGTATTTTTAACTTTTAAAAAAATTTTTAATTTTAATTTTTATTGAATCAAAATTGATTATACATATTGGGTTTCAACATTGAGATATGTGGATCAAATCAATATTCCTAGCATATATATTGTTACAAATCGTAATTATTCTTTATGCCCCT
>NW_007891249.1:0-531 GCF_000696425.1 Galeopterus variegatus
ATGTCCAGCAGTTGATGCTATTGGTCTGAACACCTCACACAGGCTCTCAGTGTGACCTATGCTTCCTCACAACACAGTGGCTGGGTTCCAAGGTCCAGTGTCCTAAGAATGAGAGCCAGACAGAATTCATATCACCTTTTATGACCTAGCTTAAGAAACCATCTAATGTCATTTTTGCCACATTCTATTTATCTAGCCAGTCACAAGGCCTGGCCAGTTACAGGTGGAAGGAAAATAAGACTCTACCTCTTATGAGGCAGCAAGTTCTTGACATTAGAAATATTGTGTGGACAGTTTTGGAAAACAGAGTGTGCCACACAAGGACACAAGCTATACACAGAACATAATTCTGACAACGTTAAACATAAATATATAATTAT
Organism: Galeopterus variegatus; assembly: GCF_000696425.1. Classification (NCBI taxonomy): domain Eukaryota; kingdom Metazoa; phylum Chordata; class Mammalia; order Dermoptera; family Cynocephalidae; genus Galeopterus; species Galeopterus variegatus. The sequence continues at coordinate 381 of NW_007891249.1, forward strand.
TAGCAGATTAGAAGAAAGTAGTACTAGCATTTTATATGAATAGAGAAAACTAATAGTATTTATATCTTGGTGGTAGAATTATAGACTTAACATTTTTATTCTCTTTTTCATGTACTTTTCTGGATTCCCCATAAATTTATGAGCAGATATA
>NW_007891250.1:0-531 GCF_000696425.1 Galeopterus variegatus
TAGACAATAAACAGTTCTCTGAATGTGGCTTACTCTGATTTTGATTGCCAGGTAGAATGTTTCATTTGATTCTGAGCCATAAAGACATTTTCTTCAATGCAATTGATATAGTTTATTTTAACAGCGAAAATCTTTTCAGAGGAGATACGATGTTTCCCAGAGCATCTGTTGAGATTGTGGCAGGCTTTTTCTTAAAAATCTTGGACATGTGCACTCAAGTGGGTGTTGGGGGATGGGAGGATGAGTGGAGATTGGAAGTTTTTGATCAAGGGATCACACTGATGAGTGGTGTGACCCAGGAACATTTTCCTATCACCAAGGCATAGGATTACTTGGAGAAGCAAGATGCTGGAGACAGGAAAACCAGAAAGAGTCCGTTGCAATAGTTCAGGTGGGAAGCAAGGCTGATCCAAAACAGGTCAATGGTGGAAACAGAAATAAGATATTACAAAGTGAGGCTTGTTTACTTTCTCGAAGGCAGGGCCCGAGTTTTAGAGCCCCAGCACTAACACAGTGCCTTCCCCCGGCAGG
>NW_007891251.1:0-531 GCF_000696425.1 Galeopterus variegatus
GTTTTTTATTTATATGTATATATGCATTGCTGTTCCTGATGAGTCAAGCGGCGGTGCTAGCAGGGAAGCTTGGTCCACCTCACAAAGCACTTAACAGGAGACCTGACAGCAGCAATATGTTGCCTCTTTTGTTTGTACCGCATCTTCACACCCACTCACTCAGTAACAGACTGAATGAAATGTGCTCCAGCGCTTTGTGTGGGGGGAAAAAGAAAGGAAATAATGGCCATTCAGGCAAAATAAAGCTTTTTGGTGCTTTTCAGAAAAGCAGTCTTGTTTTCATTGTTGTCCCTGTGTTCACATAATGGCCTTATCCTTGTCTTTGATTGAAACACGCCCAAAGCAGGAAAAACACCTCACCCTGCACACAAATGAATGTGTACTCTTGAAATGATCAACACGGAAGGTGTGGGCCTGGGGGGATGTTGAACCAGGTGCCTAGAGGGCTCCCTGCTCAGAGCAAAGCAATGCACAGGTGACTGTGGATGATGGGAGGGAAGGGGCTTGCTGGAAAAGTAGCTTTGCTTCTGT
>NW_007891252.1:0-531 GCF_000696425.1 Galeopterus variegatus
AAAACAGCTTACTATTTGATTTTGGGCACACCATAATCTTGAATATCTCACTTCAATATTTTTACCTTAATTAAATTTGCAAAGATCCATATTCCAAATAAAGTCACATTCTGAAGTTTCAGTTGGACATATTTTTGGGGTGCCACAGTTCAACCCACTACATTTTGTAAATCTTTTGTAATTCCTTTTACTCGTAACCTATAGTGTCTTTATATTTATAGTCGGTCTCTTATAGCATGATATAATTCAGTCTGATTATTTTTTATCTAGTTGGATGATTTCTGTCTTTCAATTGGGGTTTTAAACCATTTATGTTTTATATCATTATTGATATGGTTAGGTTTAAATCTATCATGCTATTTTTTCTTTTCCAATCTGTTCTTTCTTCCCTTTTTCCTCATTTTATACCTTCGTTTAGACTAATAGCAATTAATAATTTTTATATTTATATTTCCTGGTTTTGTTTTGCAATCTTATTCTTGCTTCTTTATGTGAATATTCTAAGTGGATTAATTCTTTTTTTTTTTTTTT
>NW_007891253.1:0-531 GCF_000696425.1 Galeopterus variegatus
ACCAAAGGCTTTGGCTTTGGGATGACAGGTCTAGGTTTAAGTCCTGATTCTGCTAGTAACCAGAGAGGGTTAAAAATAAGAGTATTTTTTAAATGGTAAGATAGAACTATAACATTCAGGTGAAATAATGCATTAAAAAATATTTACTATTGCTTTTAGTCCCTAATGATGTAAATGTTAATAGCATTCTGTTAAAGAGGGCACTTCCAAGTTCATCCTCTAAATCCACATGGTCACAAAGACTTGAATTTTGCTAAAGAGAATAGATCTTAAGTGTTCTCACTGCTTAACAACAAAAAAAGGTAACTGTGTTAGGCAATGATATGTTAATTTGATTGTGGGAATTGTTGCACGAGTTGTACTTAGATCAAAACATTACCTTGTACTCCTTAAATATTTACACATTTTTATTTGTCAATTGTACTTCGATACAGCTGGGAAAAATAAATAAGACACATACACACACACACACATACACAAAAATGCAAGAAGCAATATTTACTGATCCCTTGCAGAAAGCAAGAAGTTCTG
>NW_007891254.1:0-531 GCF_000696425.1 Galeopterus variegatus
TAATCCATTTACATTTAAGATTGTTGTTGAGAAATATTGTCTTATTCCTGGCATTTTGTGGCTTTTTGTTTAGGTGTTTTAAGTATCATTTGTTCCTTTGTTTTCCCTTGATTATTGGTCTTCTATGTTTGTGTGGTTTTTTTGAGGTAAGATTTAGTTTCTCTTTATCATTTGCATTTTTGTTTTACTGGTGGGTTTTGTTTATATTTGTGTCTTCTTGTAGTGATTATTGTTTTACAGATTCCAGATGTAGGACATCCTTGAGAATTTCTTGCAGGACTGGTCATGTGGTGATGAACTCCTGCAGTTTTTGTTTGTCTCTCTGGGAATTACATTATTTCTCCCTATATCTGAAGGATAGGCTGGTTGGATGTGGTATTCCTGACTAGCAGTTTTAGTACTTTGAATAAGTCTTCCCATTTTCTTCTTGCTTGTACAATTTCGGTTGAGAAGTCTGCTGTTAGTCTGACGACAGCACACTTATAAATGATTTGACACTTTTCTCTTGCTGCTTTTAGGATACTCTCTTTG
>NW_007891255.1:0-531 GCF_000696425.1 Galeopterus variegatus
CTATAATCAAAAAGACAGTTAATAACAAGTGTTTGTGACAACAGGGAGATGATGAAACTCTTGCACACTGCTGGTGGGTTATAAAATGGTGCAACCACTTCAGAAAACAGCCTGGCAGTTCCTCAAATGGTTAAAAACAGAATTTCCATGTGACCCAGCAATTCTACTCCTACATATATATTTAAGAGAAATGAAAAATTATTTCCATACAATCTTATATGTGAATGTACATCACAGACCAAATATCCATCAACTGATGAATGGATAAAAATGTATGATATGTCTGCACAACTTAATATCATGCAGCTATGAAAATAAATGAAGTTCTGATACATGCTACAACATGAATGAACCTTGAAAATATCACGCTAAGATAAAAAAGCCAGTCACAAAAGGACACATATCATGTGATTATATCTTTGTGAAATATCTAGAATTCAGAAAGTAGTTTAGTTGCTGCTGAGGGCTGAAGTAGGAATGGAGGAAGCCAGGGAGCCATAACTGCTAATGGGGTGATGAAAATGTTCTAAA
>NW_007891256.1:0-531 GCF_000696425.1 Galeopterus variegatus
ATAGCCCCATCTGATCTCAGAGCTGCCCCGCCTGAGACTGCAGAGCTGCAAGAGGGTCCTGAGTGGCCTCTGGTGCTGTCTGCCTTAGGATGCCTCTCTCCGGGAGGTACTGGCATTCTTGGAAATTCTGTTTATAATGCAATTCTACAGACCCCATTTCTAGAATAGTTAATTCTGAAGATGAGAGATGCTTGAAATGCGTGAAAGTGATTTCTTTTTTTAAGTGAAACATTGAAAATCACATTGCTGGGTGTCTGGTAGTGTAATTCTTGAATTAGTGAAGGTAAACTCAAAGACGTTGGGCAGCAGAAAGACCCGATGCGGAAAGGCAACCTGGGCCCCAGCAGTCATGGAGGTCTAGGACTGTGGTTTCATCTGCTTGGTACACTGCTATACTCTCTTCAAGTGATTTAATTTCCACCGTCTCCATTTGTTATCTGTAAAGTGAATGTAAAGACACCTGCCTGTTATTATCTAGCAGGCCCCTGTGAGAAGTTGTGAAGTTTCTTAAGGGTTTTTGATTTTTTTTTT
>NW_007891257.1:0-531 GCF_000696425.1 Galeopterus variegatus
AGATGAAGTCAAACTGTCCCTGTTTGCAGATGACATGATTCTATATATCGAACAGCCTAAAACCTCTACAAAAAAACTCTTGGAAATGATAAATCATTTCAGCACAGTAGCAGGATACGAAATCAACACACAAAAATCAGTAGCATTTCTTTTCTCCAATAGTGATCATGCAGAACGAGATACCAAGAAAGCTTGCCCATTTACAATTGCCACCAAAAAAATAAAATACTTAGGAATTGAGTTAACCAAGGATGTGAAAAATCTCTATAATGAGAACTAGAAACCACTACTGAGAGAAATTAGAGAGGATACAAGAAGATGGAAAGATATCACATGCTCTTGGATTGGAAGAATAAACATAGTGAAAATGGCCATACTACCCAAAGTGATATACAAATTCAATGCAATCCCCATCAAAATCCCAATGCCATTTTTCTCAGAAATGGAAAGAACTATCCAGACATTTATAGGGAATAATAAAAGACCACGCATAGCCAAAGCAATGCTGAGCAAAAAAAAAATAAAGCTGGA
>NW_007891258.1:0-531 GCF_000696425.1 Galeopterus variegatus
CTCATTCTGGGCAGGAGGCACTGCCCAGTTTAGACTTCCTGTGAGTGGGGTCTTGTCCTGGAGGCTGAAGAGAAGGTATCAAAAGGTAGGGGAGGCATGGTTGGTGCCATCAGGGAGCTCCTGGTATAAGCGGGAGACACAGCCCCTGCCCTTAGTGAGCTCCCAGTCTGGTACAACCAGGAGAACCTGAAGGACACGAAGTAGTAGACGAAGACAGAGAGTGAAAACCCACAGCTTCCTTGTTTCTGACAAAGATTCTTTGCTTGACCAAACTTTAGTTAGGCTCCTGAACCTTCTCCTAGGCCTGTCTGTTCAATCTCTTATAAAATTCAGTTTTAACAAAAATTCTGCTAAGTCAATTTAGCAAGAAACCCCCAGCCTGGATATCTGACCACCCTCCATGTCTGGTCAGGTTCCTCTTCCTCCACCATCCCCCAGGTGATGTCTAATCATCTTGGCCCGTCTCCAGCAAGAATCCTTTTAGGTGGGTTTAGCCAGGATCCCCCTGACCCGTGATGTAATTCTCTTAGT
>NW_007891259.1:0-531 GCF_000696425.1 Galeopterus variegatus
TGAACCCTTCCTTCTAATAATCTTGTAGTCAGACTCTAGACGTTACTATTATTTAGTAATTTTCTTCTGATCTTAATTTTAAGCCTCGCACACTGTTATGGGCTGAACTGTGTCCCCTCTCCCCCCCCACTTCATGTGTATGTGATTATATTTAGAGATAGGGTTTTTAAAAAGACAATTAAGGTAAAATGAGGTCATAAAGGTGAACCCTAATCCACTATGACTGGGTTCTTTTAAGAAGAGGAGATTAGGACACTAACGTGTGTGCACAAAGGAAAGATCATGTGAAGACAGAATGAGAAGTTGGCCAACTGCAAGCCAAGGAGAGAGCTCTCAGAATAAAACCAACACCGCTGACAATGTAATTTTGGGATTTCTATCTTGCAGAACTGTGGGGAAATATACTTCTGGTGTTCCAGCCATCCAGTCTGCAGTACTTTATTTTGGCAGCTTACAAAACTAATGCATACACTATCTACAACCTATCTTTCCAACACATTTCTTTTATTACACAATCCATTTCAAACCCTC
>NW_007891260.1:0-531 GCF_000696425.1 Galeopterus variegatus
TGTTAAACTCCATCCTTAGGAGAACTGTCCCATGAGACAAGAAGGCCACTGAAGGACCAAAGTGGTACCTGAAATTCTGATTCCATTCCAAGCGATATGTTCCTCCTGTATATCATACGCCAGGGTTCCTGTGGCCATGGAGCCTTTCCTGTGGCACAGCAGACTTCCCCAGCTCACAGCTCTGTGCTCTGGGCTCTGGCCCTTCCTCAGCCATCTCTCCCAGGCTCCTGACTGTGCATCGCCCGGTGGAAAGTCTAGCCAATCTGTCCTAGCAAAAACTCCAGAAATTGTCCCTCTGGTCTTTCTGGTTTCATTTATGGATTTACCTCTGTGGTCCCACCTCCATCCCCACACCGCCCTCCAGACTTTAGCACCAGGATCTGCATTAATCAGCCAGCCTGGGAGAAGGAGCTGTGAGCCCCTCCCCGTCATCCCCGATTCACATCACTCAACTGTGTAGTTCCAGAGGTCTCGGCCTGAAGGGAGATGCAGCTCATACTGAAAGGGGAACTATCTGAGAAACCAGTTAAG
>NW_007891261.1:0-531 GCF_000696425.1 Galeopterus variegatus
CCGCCCCTCGCTCAGCCAGTGAGTGGGAACCAGTCTGTATGTGGGATCCGAACCCTTGGCGAGAGCGCTGCCCCGCTCCCAAGCGGCGCACTGTAGCAGTGTGCCACCGGGCCGGCCCAAGATGACCCATTCCTAAACTAAGTCAACAGTGTTTATTTAATTCTCCTTTGCTAATTATTACTTTAAGGATGGACGTATAACCCAATTCTGGTCTTTTTTTTTTTTTGGTTGGTTGGTTGTTTCTTTTTCTTTTTTTGTGTGTGACCTTTAAGGGGATTGCAGCCCTTGGCCTGGTGTTGACCGCACCGCGCTCAGCCAGTGAGCGCACCGGCCATCCCTATATAGGATCCGAACTCGCGGCAGGAGCGCTGCTGCGCTCCCAGCGCCGCACTCTCCTGAGTGTGCCATGGGCTCGGCCCCTTTGATGTTTTCTTTGAGTGACTGAATCTACCCTGGAATTGCCTATCTCCGGGCTTACTACTTAGAGAGATAATTACATAACTTTACTGCATTAGCCATTTTAAGTCAAGT
>NW_007891262.1:0-531 GCF_000696425.1 Galeopterus variegatus
TTACTATTGTTATTATCACTACACTCTGTAATAGGAGGTCAGTGAGGAGCATTATTTATAAGGTTTGAAAAAGAGGCTACTGCACCTAGCAAAGGTTACCCCTTCATCCTTGGATTATTGCTTTTGCCTTTTGGGTTTCTTCCCTTCACTCTCTCCTATTTCTTAACTATCCCCAACCCTATCTTTTAATTCCCCCCCATGCCAGTTGCTACCTTATTATAAATTGTACTCTTGTTTCCCACCAACTTCTTCTGTGTCACTTACATCTCCTTGACAGGATATTCAAGTTTGTCTCCTATGTCCTGCAGATTAACCTTGGACTTTGGTTATGCACATATGATTTCCCTCCCTCCATGTTATTCCTGTATCAGAGATTTTTCTCGTTATACATTTTACACTGAAAATTGTATTCAAACTTTTCACCATGGATTCATATTCTTTGTCCTTTCAGGATTACCTAATATTATTTGTGCTCTGGCCTTTTTAACCCTTGTTTTTTATCTTCTCTGTCATATTTATGGATAATATACT
>NW_007891263.1:0-531 GCF_000696425.1 Galeopterus variegatus
AAGCAGAGATGTACTGATAAATATTTAACAAAAGGCTCTCTGGAAAAAATAATCCCTGACTTGTACTCTTTACCAATTTCTGTAGTACAAATATTTTCACTACTATTAATTCATTTCCAAGCTATTACTGTGTCATCTCTGATCACAGAGTTAGAAGAGATGTGTGCACCTTGCTCTTGCGATTGGTTACAACACCCCTCGAGCACACTTCTCTAAAAGCCAATTATCTCTATTAAGCAGAAAGTGAGAGTCAGCGTCAGAGAGGTTTTATAACTTGTGAAAGATCACACAATAGATACGTGAAAGAGATATCATCTTGGTCTGATATGTAAGATTATAAATTCCACACTTTTCTGCTAGAGCACGCTATCTGCACTGAATCAAGAAGTTACTGAATTAAGGAAATTGAACATAGACACTCCTCAACCCCCTGTTGCTCCTACCAGGAGTAAAGAAATGGAACACAAGGGAATAGTCACATGGTGGACAGGTCTTTGTAAAAGACTTCAACAGGAAAGAAATATCGAGTGG
>NW_007891264.1:0-531 GCF_000696425.1 Galeopterus variegatus
TTTTGCCTTGAAGACAAATGACTTTACAGAGTTCTAGGAATATTATTCATGAACTATGCAACACCAGGTGAGACCACATACAAAAGCAAATCTTGAGATCTTACCCCCAAAATGTATAATTTTCCAACCCACATTTTGAGGAAAATGAAGAAACATCTAAACAACGGGGAGCTGAGCTTAAATTTCCACATACTTAGCCCATGTCCTTTCATCGTAAATCATAAATTGGAATAAATTCAAAGGAGCATTAAGTTTCTTTGCAATGGCAATGAAATCACACAGCCTTTCTTCAAGGTCTGGCATGCACAAATAATCAGTAAGGAAACTGGATAAGACATTTTCCCACATGCAATATACTGATTATAATGCAACTAAACAGCAGGGAAAGAAAGTTAATATCTATGGCCATTATCGACTATTACACTACCAAATACGTGTTAATGACGCAGGTCTATGTGGGTGAATAGAACATTCATTTAGCTCAAAGGAAGAAACATGCGTTCAATGAAATTTCATTTCGGCTTGATGACA
>NW_007891265.1:0-531 GCF_000696425.1 Galeopterus variegatus
AATAGTTTGAAAGAGCATAAAAGGGAAAAATAAAGTAGACAAATCTCTTGTCCTCCACTTACATTAATCCTTGTTTTAGTTTTACAGCTAAAATATGCTTGCTTATAAAAAATATCTAAAGGTTATGTAAAGGGTTAACATCTAAATACATTTCTGAGCTCCCTGACTCTGGTTTGCCAACCTGTTAGCTCTTCCTGTGTAGGTGAGAGACTGGGTTGCTCTCTATCTCGCACTGTAGAAAGCCCCTTACCCACATTCCCCATCTCCGTAACCCAGTCCTTAACCACATTCCCCATCTCCGTAACCCAGTTTTGCCCACCTGGTGAAGCCCCCTACTCAAAATCCACCTTTAACCACCTGGTAAAAACCCCAATTTGGGTGACTCTGCCTGAATACAGACAGAACTGATTTAAAAAGCTTGCTTGCTTGCTTAAGAAAAGTACATAACCCCAATTCTCCCGCATTCGGGCCCGGGTTGTTGGAACATGTGTTCCCCTGGGACCACCGTTGTAATAAATCACCTGACTTCTC
>NW_007891266.1:0-531 GCF_000696425.1 Galeopterus variegatus
TCTGTGGATTGATACGTTTTATCAACTCTGAATATCTTTTTCAGATTTATCACTTCAGGTATCACCTTTGCTCCTTTCTCTTTTTTCCCTACAGTAATTCCAATTAAATGTATATTTTTTCTCACTGTATTCTCTAAGTCTTTTGCCCTTTATTCTGTACCTGCCAAGTTTTTGCCACTGTGTTCTGGATCATTTCTTCTGATCTATCTTCTAGTTTATTAATTTCCTCTTCAGCTGTGTCAAATCTGTGGTTGCCATCTGCCCATTGAATCTTATTTTCAGTTACTATATATCTTAGTCTGCTCCAGCTGCTAAAATGAAATACCATAGACAGGGGCTTAAACAATAGATGTTTGTTTCTCACAGATCTGGAGACTGATAGTCCAAGGTCAAGGTACCGGCAGATCTGGTTCTTGGTGAGGACGTTCTTCCTGGCTTGCAGAGGGCTGCCTTCTTGCTGTATGCCCACGTGGCAGAGACAGAGAGAGAGAGAAATAGATTTGTATCTCTTCTTATAAGGGCACTAATCCC
>NW_007891267.1:0-531 GCF_000696425.1 Galeopterus variegatus
AAAAAAAAAAAAATAGTACTAGAATAAAGACAGATGGAATAGAATAGAGAGCTCAGAAATAAATCCTCACATATATGGTCAAATGCTTTTATTATCATTATTACCATTAATTGACAAAAATTGTATATATTTATGATGTACAACATTATGTTTTGAAATATGCGTACATTGTGAAATGGTTAAATCAAGCTAATTAACATATGCATTACCTCACATTTATCTTTTTTGTGTGTGTAGTTAGAACAAATGGGATTATACCAAACTAAAAAGCTCTATACTGCAAAAGAAGCAATTAACAAAGTGAAAAGACAACCTACAGAGTGGGAGAAAATATTTGAAAACTATGAATCCCACAAAGGATTAATATCCAGAATATACAACAAACTCAAACAACTTAAAAGTAAGAAAATAAATAACCTGATGAAAAAAATGGGCAAAGGAGCTGAATAGGCATTTCTCAAATGAAGATACACAAATGCAAAAATGCTCAACATCACTCAGCAAATCAAAACCACAATGGGATATCATCTC
>NW_007891268.1:0-531 GCF_000696425.1 Galeopterus variegatus
CAGCATAACTCACTGATCCGAAGATGAGGCAGTTACAAGAGAAGTTGAGCTCCAAACTATTTGTTTTCTGACATTCGAAGCGAAGTCATACTGCAAACGGCATTCAAGCAGGTTTGACAAGTGTGGTGTATGTCTCTGTCAAAAACACTCCCTGGAGGTTCATCTCCTGCAAGCCACTTTAACTTTAAGAAATGAGAGAGCAGAATGTGTTTCTCACATCTAGCATGTAGGAATTCAGGTATGCAAGTTCTTTGTGAAAGCCCTTTGAAACATATTTTGGAAACGGCTTGTAAGACTTCTGTTTCAAAATCTCTGTCAAAAAGCGTCAGAGAAGCTTCCCCGCTTAGAATCCAGCATAAATCACTGAACCGAAGATGTGGCAGTTACAAGAGAAGTTGAGCCCCAAACATTTTTATTTTCTGAAATTAGAAGCCTAATCACACTGCAAACGGCATTCAAGCAGGTTTGACAAGTGTGGTGTATGTCTCTGCCAAAAACACTCCCTGGAGGTTCAGCTCCTGCAAGCCACTT
>NW_007891269.1:0-531 GCF_000696425.1 Galeopterus variegatus
TTTCTTCAGCCTTTTCTGTCTATAAAGCCACCCTTCTCTGCTCAGCTCATTGGAGCAGAAAGACTTATTCAATTGATGAAGTTATGTGTTGTCCAATTCTAGAATTGCAATAAAGCCAATGGAGATCTTTAAATTTCTGGTAATTTTGTCCTTTGACACCCTAAATCACATCCTCATTTTATATATGCATATATTTTATTTTTACTATTTGATTCTTTGCCAAGTCTTCCAAGCTTTAAAGTAATCCCTGACTTCTCCTCCATTCCTCTCACCTAACAGATATCAGTCCCATGCATTCATTCATTCAATGGAAGAAATCCAGGGAGAGACTAACATTACAAGTATACAATGTTCTCATTTACCTTCATGGATAGACCACACAACTTTCATAATGACATTCATACTTAACCCTGCTACGTAGTCTAATTTTAAGGCAGCTGACCCCGATGAAACATAAAACATATTTCAGGGCAAAATTTAAGGAACTAAGAATTAGTCCAGTGGTTTAGAATAGTAAGCAATTAATTAGGT
>NW_007891270.1:0-531 GCF_000696425.1 Galeopterus variegatus
AATATGTGTAAAGTGGTATTTTATTTTATTTATTTATTTATTTTTTCCTTTTTGTCTTTTTGTCTTTTTTTACTGACTGGTAACGGGATCGCAACCCTCAGTGTTGTGCCCGTACCGGGGACTGGCAACAGGATCGCAACCCTCGGTGTCGCGCCCGCACCGCGCTCAGCCAGTGAGTGGGAACCAGTCTCCACATGGGATCCGAACCCTTGGCGGGAGCACCGCCACGCTCCCAATCGGCGCACTCTCCAGTGCGCCACCGGGCCGGCCCTAAAGTGGTACTTTAAATCTCTAATATTTATTTGATACTGAAATTTTATTTTAACTTCTGCACACATTAGACATGGTGTGAAATTTTTTCTGGACTGAATTATAATTGTCATAAATTATTAAAACAATATATTAAAATACTTTTGAGTGGTGATATTTAAAATAATAGTAGTTTTAATACTTATTTACTTAAATTTTTCATAAATAATTGTTATTAAATATAATGAGTAAATTGAAATACAACTCTTAGCGAGATTAAAA
>NW_007891271.1:0-531 GCF_000696425.1 Galeopterus variegatus
GGGGTTCTCTCCCTGCATTTATTCTTCAGACCAGGCAGTTACAGGAAGAGAACACATGTGGAGTTTTTGCTAACTACCTTTTAACAATTTAACAATAGAAGCTGGTAATGTGCAAGTAAGTTGATCCACTAACAAAAGCTTGAGTTTAGCAAACATTCTCTTCTTACAGCAATTCCCCAGTATCTTTACATATCAATCAGTAACCTGTCTGTCTTTGAGCCAGCAACCTTGCTGTGTTACAACTCTTTACCTTACATCAGAGACTATATATAGCCTGGCGAAAATTTCCTGTTTTTTGTAAGGTCAATATTTGAAACTGCAAGGCTTTGGAAAACCAGGCCCTGTGAAGTACATTTCTTTATGCATACTCTACATTTTGGTACTATGAGAAATTCTGGAATTGAGTCACTACAACGTAGAAAGCCTTGTGACATTACTTGAGCCTAGGATGAAATCATAACTGAAGCCATCCCTACCCCTCTGTTCTTGCATTACCCTTGAGTCCTTTGTGCTTAAGTCACTTTGACTTGT
>NW_007891272.1:0-531 GCF_000696425.1 Galeopterus variegatus
AAAAAAAAAAAAAATAATGTCCACCAATGTTCAAGTGGAGGAATAAAAATAAAATCTCAAAAAGAATGGAAAAGAAGTGTTTTTTTCAAAAGCATTGAACACTGACATCCACACTTTTTGAAATGAAACTGTTTGCATCACATGCAAATTTGAAGCTTTCAAAATTCACTTAAGCTTATAAAAGACATTTGCCAAAAAGTATTACCTTGTTGACACTGGGAATTGTAAATGTGAATGTGTAATTACATCATTAACATTATAATGTATTTATTCTTTTTTAAATAAACAGGCATTTATGCAAAACATTAAAAAAACGACATAAAATCATGCAGAAAACATGGCACTGCCTAACCACTGCAGAAATTAGAAAGTATCAAAAATTGAAAAAAGAGCACAAATTAAGAGGTGTATAAATATATTTAAACACACTGTAAAGCAGAAGTGAACAGTATTTAAAAATCTCAATTTTCCTCCATGTGATTCATATTATTTGTGAGACTTTTCAGTCATCTTTGTTTAGCACCTGCTTTG
>NW_007891273.1:0-531 GCF_000696425.1 Galeopterus variegatus
TAGGAAATGGGAGAATGTGAATGAATTTCTTCTGGGGAGTTTAATCTATTAATCATCTGTAAGTGGAATCTGAAGAAGGAAACCACGGAGACAGAGAGGAAAGGAATAGTATAAAAAATAATAGGGAGAAATACACAGAAAAATAGCTAATTAAAAGAATCACAAGAAATAATGCTGTACAACTTTTTGCAGGGAAAGTCCAAGGCCTGTCAACAACATGTAAAATTATCTAGAAAAATGGAACACCAAAACCGACTCCAAAGCACATGGAATGTAGAAGCCAAATACAAAAGTGTATTTTGTTCTACATAGGTACTGAAATTCAACTCTGTACCCCGCAAACATGTATAATCAATTATGTTTCAATAAAAAAGTGTATTTCATTTATATAAACGTATGATTTCGTTTATATAAATTAAAGAATATACAAAAATAATCCATTGTGATAGAAATCAGTGGTTGCATGAGGAGAGTTTGGATTGACCATCAAGGAACATAAAGAAACTTTAGGGGGTGATAAAAATGTTTTAT
>NW_007891274.1:0-531 GCF_000696425.1 Galeopterus variegatus
CAATTCTATGGGAAATACCTCAGGACAGGATAGGGACAGGAAGGCCAAAGTGCAGTAGCCCGAGACAGAGGGACGATGTCAGAGCTTCCCACAGTGAGGCTTCACAGTGGGACAATCTGTCCACAGGCTCTTAAGAGATGCCCGTAATTAACTAAGGGGCTTCTGTGTACTGTTATGATATTCCTGTTTCTCTCTTTTCTAGATGATGGTCAGCTGAAGAACAGAAATTCTGATGGAACAGAAGACTCTAACAAATAGTCTGGGCACAGAGACTCTCCTAGAATCAAGAAGAATTCAAAATTCCTTTTCATTATATATATATATATATATTATATATACATTTTTTAAATCACAGTAAAATTTACAGAGTGAAACACGTGATTTTAAGTATACAACCGGATGAGTTTTATCAAATCAGTATATTCTTGAAGCCGAGACTCCCATCAAGACACAGAGCATTTCTACCACCGCAGAAAGCTCTCTCATGCTCCTGCCCACCCTTCCTAGGCAAGAAGTATTCTGATTTCTAGC
>NW_007891275.1:0-531 GCF_000696425.1 Galeopterus variegatus
TGACATAAAATGTACCTGAGAGCTTTTCTCTAAATAAGATTATGTAAGAGAGTAAAAGTCTCGTAAATAATTTAGCTTTAAGTACCTTAAATTCTCTGAAACCTAGCCATGGAGGACAGTGCGTGTTTTTGTGTGTGTCTGGTGTTGGTCAAGAAAAAAAAAAAACCAACAAGTTATTAGAAAGTGATTAATTCTACATAGAAATAACAGAAATAGAGAACAGAGATGCACCTCTCTTCTTCCTGTCCTGAGAGTGATGTGGCAGCCAGCTGTAGGCGAAATTGTGACAGAGCCTGGCACAGGGGTAGTGGGGGATAATATTTTCTGAATTAAATGAATGTCCAGTGCCAAGGCCCAGGAGAATGGACACTGTTAACCAAAAACATGTAGTATATTCATCGCTGCTTCTTCTCACCCTGCCTACCCAGCCAAACTTGCTTTTTGTTGTTTTGTATTATACACAGGAGGCAACACTGCCTTTCAACAAAATATCTGCAAGGAAGCACCATAAAAACAACCAACTCCTGAGAT
>NW_007891276.1:0-531 GCF_000696425.1 Galeopterus variegatus
GCAGGTACACAAAAATTGCAAAATGGAAGAAGTGAAGAGTGAAGTATTTCATGCAATGAAGAAAGTTGAGTTGAATTCTAGAATAATAAATAAAGAGAGTTAGTTAAAATTTTCTAAAAATAGTCTTAGCTCAGTGACAGTGACTGGAAGCAACTGATATGTTGAATGATAGAACTAAGTAATCAACATGATTCCTTTTATTCTGGGCCACCCTAACTTCCGCCTCTGCTCTCACCTCTTGAGCAAAGATAGTATGAGGTTTTAAATAAGCATGGATAATAGGGGGGGAAAACAAGTAGTTCCAGGTGGAAATTTTGTGCAGTTGATGTGAAAAACTTGGGATCTCCAGGAACACGCCAGCTGACTTGGGCTGCTCATTAGTCTTCTGAGCATTAGTGTCTTTGTCCATAAAATGGGACAGATGGTGTTCATCTGCTGCCAGTGGGATCATATGTAGTTTATTGGGTTCCCATCTGGCTCTAGATATATGATGCATTTTGATGCCATAAGAAAGAGAAAGCATTAGAAGTT
>NW_007891277.1:0-531 GCF_000696425.1 Galeopterus variegatus
CTTCTATGAAATAATGGAAAATGGACTGATGTGCTTCCTTCTTATTAGGATTACTATTTTTTAATATGACTACTTGTAAAACTATTTAATTATTACATTTGTTAAGAAATTAAATTTAAAAAGTTGATGGTTAAAAAATATGGAGTTGTTTGTAAATCTAAAAATCACTTAAGCAAATGCAATTTAAAATAAGTTAATATACAAATGCATTATCACTCTATGCGGGCAAAGATATTCTTTTGGCAACACTCACTGATTCAAATTACCCAAGCTTGTGATATTTAATTTAGATTGTCAGAGGCCATCTAACACATTAGAAATAGTACATGCATGAGAATTTTTTTAAAAAAAACAACTGTATTCATATAACAGCTATGAGGAATTTTTTTTAAAAAAAACAACTGTATTCATATAACAGCTATGACACTTCCCTGATAATTTCTGTTTAAATACTTTAATTATCCATTTTTTTATTTGTAATATTTGTATAATAGAATTTTACTTTGAGGGTATGCTCATTTAAATATGCTT
>NW_007891278.1:0-531 GCF_000696425.1 Galeopterus variegatus
ACCAGAAGTGTACGAAAGTTCCTGTTTCCAAACACCCTAGCCTTTTTTGATAGTCATGCCTTGTTATATTAAACGTTTCTTGCTTTTTCATATAGTTGAAAATAAAGCCTATAGCCTTTTATGAAGTTGTAGTTTCATGAAAATGTTTTACCTCTTTTTTATTTTTTGTATCAATCTCTTAACATTTTCTGTATTCCATTCCTTTTTCTTTTGTCTAAAAATTGCGGGATTTTCAAATTATAATATCTGATAGACTCCTCCACTTTTACACAGGCAGAAACAAGCCTAGAAGATTGATTGATTTGTCAATTGCTGACCTACTTATACCTTTTCAGTTCGGTTTCCCTGCATCTGATTGATGCTGTTTTCTCCGAAAGGATACTCTGTTTTTCAAGACCTTTAGAGATTTACTCTTGTTTTTTGGTAGAGAGACAGGGACCCATTACTTAATAACAGAATTATAATATAGCCTTACCTATCACGTTCTTATCTCTCATGACTTTATAGGAACAGAACTATCACTTTTTTTTT
>NW_007891279.1:0-531 GCF_000696425.1 Galeopterus variegatus
ACAGGACAGACAATGGCAGTGGAAGCTGTGAGCCCTAAAAATAGTAGGGTGGGAAGGAAGACTTCATCCTGCAGGAAGGGCTGGTCTCAGACTGTACATCTGTCCAGCTGCCCCAGGAGCCACAGGCATGTGAAGCCAAACCTGTCTGTCCTCATATCTGGTAGTTAAGACAGGCTTTGTGTTGACGTGAGAGAGGCAGCAAGTGCTGAGCCCAAGTTCTGTGTCAAGCCTGTTCACTCGTGCAGAACGGTGGCCGCTGCGTCACGGTCCTCTGCAATTGTAGTGAATGATACTTACGTAGATTTTATTTTGGGGCTTTTACCATATAAGAAACACTTTTTCTATTAGCTTAATTACTCACTCAACATTCTCCAGAGTTTATTAAGCCATTCGATACATATGTTTTGTCAGGTTACTATTGTGGAATAATTTGTGTATAGTCACAGTTGATAAGTGGTATGTCATGGGCGTTGATCATATTTTAAAATATAGGTGTTTTTATTATTCACATAGGATAGGCAAGCAGTACAG
>NW_007891280.1:0-531 GCF_000696425.1 Galeopterus variegatus
CCACCAGAGTCTCCCACTAGCAGAACCTAATCAGAAGCCAGCTGGCAAAGCATCATGAGAAATATAGTTTGCAGACTTCCAGTCCCAGTATCACACAATAAAGAAGATAAGCTTCTCTTCAAACGCCAGCATCAATTGATGAAGACCCAGGTCAGATGTCCCTCCCACACACACACACTTGGTGATACATAAGCTTTCCCCACCCAATCCTGGGACACATGCAACCAAGGTGACCCTGATTAGACTGAGATCGAATTTCTGACACATTTCAAAATGAAGGCTCAAAAATAAAATTTAAGTCATGTTAGAGAGAATGAAGTAACATTTCTCATATATCCAGATAAGCAGACAGCTATTCATACCTACTATACTTAAAAATTCTATTTCAGCTACTTTCTATCTGCATCATAATTGCATTAAGAAAATCAAAATAACTCAACTCCCCCATAAAAGGCAGAAAAGAATTTTTTAAAAATTAATGTGGACATGTGGGTTACTGCAAGTTAGAGTCTAATGTAAGTTTTCAAAGCT
>NW_007891281.1:0-531 GCF_000696425.1 Galeopterus variegatus
TGAAGTCCTCTCCAATTTGTATGAGTGAGGTCATGAAAATTAGTTGCCTCAGAGACGGTGAGAGAGTGGGAGGATGAGGCCAATTGGTCAGTGAGGCTATTACCCTCAGAAAGTATTCTGGGGAGTCCGTGGTGTCCCCTAAGGTGTTGAACAAAGAGGGGAGCTGACCGCTTTTTGAGAAGATATCTCGTTTCTATCATTAGGGGTGTTATGGGATTAGAGTCTACTATCAGAGAAAAGGTTAAGGGGGCCTTCTACCACTGATAAGGCCAGAGTAATTGCATACAACTCTTTGAATTGAGCTGATCCTTCAATTCTACGAAAAAGTTTTTGAGGGGTAGACTTTATTCCTTGATAAGGGGGAAAGATCACCACAGAGGCCCCCAATCTACCTCCATCTGTGAATATGGTGGGGAAGCTAGGGTCACCCCGTGAGAGGAAGGTTACGGGTGGCTTCCAGGAGAGCCTTTCAAAAGAACTCATCCATTTGTGAGGTCCATAATGGCAGTCCACCTTGCCCAAGTAACCCTC
>NW_007891282.1:0-531 GCF_000696425.1 Galeopterus variegatus
ATTAAGAATCCATTCTGCCTCAAAATTTGAATATCTTTAGTTGTTGTCTCTTGGTTTCTTCGATGAAATGTTTTGTTCTGTCTTTCCACCACTCTGCTTTTACTTTTTTAAAAAATATTTTTTAATATGGGGTCATATTTCTAATTATGCTTTTTAGGTATAAGGGTAGATTGAGATTGGGTTCTTCTAGAGACATTTTCAATTTGCTTCTGCTATCTGAATTGCTGCCTCTCCTTAACTAGTTGAAACTACATTAAAGGATTGAAGTTTTTTAGGCATCCCAAGTTGTATGAATTTATTCTGAGTAACTCTTTGAGGGCTAAAATACTTTTTTACATTTTCAAAGAGGGTCTTCATTTTTTTAATTTCTTTACTTCATTTGTTGTTAGAGATAGGCAATTTCCTTTAAAGTCCCCTCTGTATCTAGTTTATCCTTATAGTGAATGGCATAAATCTTTTGGTTAATGTATGGATATAATTCTCAGACTCACCCTACTGGGTAAGCTCTGAGTTTTATCTTGTAATTTTTTC
>NW_007891283.1:0-531 GCF_000696425.1 Galeopterus variegatus
TGTTGTCCTCCCAGAACTGTGGAAATCTGATCCCCAATGAGGCAGTGTTGGGAGCTGTTTGGGCGATGATTCTGTCATCAGGGTGGATCCCTCATGAATGTATTAATGCTCTCCCTATAGGGTGGGGGCCTGAGTGAGATCTATTAGTTCCAGTGAGGTAATTACACAAGAAAATTATATCTAAAAATAAAAAGTCATTGTGCAACAAAATTCAGGATAGTGTTTCCCTCAACAAAAGAAAGTTTGGAGTATGAGATGCAGTACATACAACATACAAGCAAATATAACTTCATATGTATGTTCTTATTCTCACGGCATAGGCCTTTTTGGGGTGTGTGTGTTAAGTTTAATATTAATGAATCTGCAAGTATGAAATAAAATACAAACATAAATAGGTAACTAATAAGGGTGGGAAGGTTAGATATCTCAGGCCTGTGAACTAAGAACATTTATAAATATATATATGTATATTTTTTTTTTTAAAGGTTTGTAGAGACAAAGATTTTGTGGCAGAGATTATATGCAATCCCA
>NW_007891284.1:0-531 GCF_000696425.1 Galeopterus variegatus
AAAAAAGACAAAAAAGGAAAAAAAAAAAAGAGAGAAAGCCATTTTTATTATAACTCTTGGTATAGTATTTGGCTTTTTAACCACAGGATGTAATTCTTTGCTAATATATATATATATATATATATATACATATATATATGTATTTTTAAATTAAAGTAAGAGAGGAAGAAAGTTTTGTAATATTTTCTACTGTCTTACTCAAGTTGTCACCAAAGTCCTTATGATAGCCTCAAAAGGTCAAGGAAGGAGGAGGGGGACAGAGCTAATGTACTCATATAGGACACCTTCTTTCAGAGTATTGTCTCCTTCATCCAAAACTTTTAAAAAATACTTGTCAATGGCCCTCACTTCCTGAAGATGTTCAAGGGAAGAACAGAAAAGGCAGGGAACAACAGATCAGGCCCCAAACAGAGTCCCTGGAATATCACTAGTGACCACCACATATGTTGGACCTCTTCTCCATTGTGCCAAAAAAAAACTATAATAAGACATTTTAGGCACTTTTCTGAAATCAAGGTGGACTATATCCTT
>NW_007891285.1:0-531 GCF_000696425.1 Galeopterus variegatus
TTTAGACATTACTCAGTTTCAGGTCTTCTGCTATCAACAATGGGAAGCAGACTAATAAACTCGGAGGGGGATAAGAAATTTGCATAAGGAGGCTAAACGCAATTTGAGAGGAAAAGACTGAGATTCCAAACTCTTTCTTCAAGTCTCAAAGTCATAGAAACTTCTTGAGGTAGGCAAAACAGGCCCCACAAGGGCTGATATCAAGGAAAAAAGCATCTAAAATTGATTCACAATTGGGGTAGAAAGAAACAGGACCAGTGAGTGGTCTCTACACCAAGTCTGACGGCTGAAGGACAACTCTGAGTCTGCTGTACGGCCAAGGGAGTCCGTGGCATGGCCTGCTGGAACCTCTCCTCATGCAGGTCCTCTCAATCCCCGTGTCCTGGGGGCAGTGGCTGTATGAGATCATTTAAAGAGCCATTCAGGGGATCCTAAGCTCAGTTCTGAAATGAAAATGCACTTAAGGAAGTAGAGCAATAGCTTTGCCCAGGACTAATTCTGCTCCAGTGTCATGACCCAGACCACAATAGG
>NW_007891286.1:0-531 GCF_000696425.1 Galeopterus variegatus
AGCACATCGATCTAAGTAAACTCATCAGATCGAGATCATCAATCTGAGTAAACTCATCAGAGCAAGCTCCTCGATCTAAGCAAACTCATCTGACCAAGATAATCTATCAAATAAACTAATCAGAGCTAGCTAATCGATCTAAATAAACTCACGAGACCAAGCTAATCGATCTAAGGAAACTAATTGGACAGAGCATATTGATCTAAGTTAACTCATCTGACAAAGCTCATCCATCTAAGTAAACTCATCAGACCAAGCTTATCAATCTATGTAAACTCATCAGAGAAAGCCAATCGATCAAAGTAAACTCAGGAGACCAAGCCCTTCGATTTAAGTAAACTCATCACACCAAGCACATCGATCTAAGTAAAGTCATCACACCAAGCACATTGTTCTGAGTAAACTCATCAGACCAAGAACATCGATCTATGTAAACTCATCAGAAAGAGCTCTTCGATCTAAAAACTCAACAGACCGAGCACATCGATCTAAGTAAACTCATCAGACCGAGCTCATCGATCTAAGTAAACT
>NW_007891287.1:0-531 GCF_000696425.1 Galeopterus variegatus
TAATTATTCAGTCTACATTTTCTGACATAGACACTTTTAAACTTAAGTTGCTCCTATTTCAAAAATAAATTATTAAAACTATTAAGTTCAAAAGATAAAAATGTATTTAATTCTGTAGTAATTTGGTATATGAAGAAATATATAAGAGGAAGATCCTAGTATAAGTTTTGATGGAGTCTCTTTCCCCAAAAACTGTAGAGAAAAGGCCACGGCTGAAAGAAATTCTTTGGGTGTGGAATCCAGCTCCTTTCAGAAGAAATAGAAGGAAAAAGCAGTTTGTATAAAGATTGCCTTTGATTAGCCATAAAGGCATGCTGTGTCATTGTGTGAGGATGGAAATATGCAGACTATATAACTTTTCTTTACATGGCACTGAATTCATTTTGTGTTCCAGTTGTGAGTGTCTATTTTTGTGTGCTCAGTATATTGATTCAATTGTCTTATATATGGGAGGGGATGTAGCGCAAGAGGGATAGAAAGATGAAATCAGAGAAATTTGGCATATGCAATTCTTCTCCTAACTTTTTGTGT
>NW_007891288.1:0-531 GCF_000696425.1 Galeopterus variegatus
CAATCCCATGGGTGGGTATGTACCCAAAGGAATGGAAATCAACATGTTGAAGGGATACCTGCACTCCCATGTTCATGGCAGGTCTATTTGCAATAGCCAAAGTATGGAACCAACCTAAATGTCCATCAATGGATGGCTGGATAAGGAAAATGTGGTATATATATATATATATATACACACAAGGGAATTCTACTCAATCATAAGATGAATGATATTCTGCCATTCCCAGCAGCATGGATGAGCTTGGAGAAAATTAAGTGAAATAAGCTAAGCATAGAAAGGGAAATACTGCATGTCCTTACTAATAAATGGGAATTATAAATAAATAAATAAATAAACAAACGAACAAATAAATAAGAAAGAAAGAAAGAAAGAAAATATATTAATCACAATAATTCCTTGATATCTCAAAGGAGAGAACAGAACTGAGGCCACCTAAGGTAGGAAGGGGGAGGAGAAGGGAGCTAGAGAGAAACAGGTAAAGGGCCACAAACAACCATTACACTATGTAATAGTGAATATACTAATTAT
>NW_007891289.1:0-531 GCF_000696425.1 Galeopterus variegatus
GACAGATGGGTATTTAGATCTATCACAACGAATTGGCTTGAACAATTGCGGGAGTTGCCTACGCAAGCCTGAAGTACATAGAACAGGCAGGATGGGAAAATCACAGACAGGCTGGAACTCCAGGAGTTAAAGCATGAAGTCTGCCGGCTCTGTAAAGACCTCGCCCTCTTTTAAGGGCTCACCTGATAAGGTCAGCCCCATCTAGGATACTCCCTTTTGATGACCTTAAAGTCAACTGGTTAGGGACTCTAACCATATCTGCCAAATCCTTTCCTAGCAGCACCTAGATTAGTGTTTGATGGAAAACTGAGCCAAGTTGCCACATTAAAACAAACAAACAAAAAAAACAAAACATCACTTATGGAATTAAAGCAAACTGAGTTTTAAAGTCTAATTTTCAATGTGGATAAAATAAGTCTGACAATCTTATTTATTTATTTTTTTCAGCTGAAAGAGTTAGCAAAGATAGACAGCATGACTTTTAGCAACTCATTGTTAGTCCTCCGTTGGATTTGTAGGGGATGTACAGTT
>NW_007891290.1:0-531 GCF_000696425.1 Galeopterus variegatus
CTTCATGAAGTTCATACAACTTCAGTTGTAATGTCTCCTTTTTCATTTATAATTTTTGTTATTTGTGTCTTTTCTCTTCTCTTTTAGTTAGCCTTGCTGATGGTTGTCTATTTTGCTTCTCTTCTCAGAAAAACAACTTTTTGTTTGATTGAAATTGTGTATCATTTTTTGGGTCTCTATTTCATTTAGTTCTGCTATCGTCTTGATTATTTCCTTCCATGTACTAACTTCAGGGTTGGATTGTCATTATTTTTCTAATTCTTTGAGGTGTAGCATTATGTTGCTTATTTGCAATATTTCTATTCCTCTGATGGAAGCGTTTATTGTGATAAAATTCACTGTTCATATTGCTTTTGTAATATCACTCAGGTTATAGTATGATGTGTCATTATTTTTCATTAGTTTCAATTTTTTTTATTTCCTGTTTAATTTCTTCCTGGACACATATGTCATTCAGGAGAATGTTGTTCGATCTCCAGGTATTGACATAGTTTTCAGAGTTTCATTTGTTACTGATTTCTAGTTTTAATC
>NW_007891291.1:0-531 GCF_000696425.1 Galeopterus variegatus
GCATACATTTATTTAGTTATTAATCTGAAGCAGACACTGGGGACATGATAAAAGAGAAGGTCTGTCCCCCAGAATCACATGGCCTGGAAGAAATATCAGTTAACCCTATTGCTACAATTCCATTTTAAAGACTGTAGGTGCTCATGAGTACTGACTCTCCCACCTTGAGAATTTTTTTTAATGCTATATGGGAGAAAAAAAATCTTTTCCTCACCCATCCCAGGTTCATAGCTGAGTCCCCTATAACAAAAGACAGATTAATAAGAGAAGAGCATACAAATTTATTTAATGTAAGTTCTATGTGACATGAGAACCTTCAGAAATGGTGTGACGTAGGAGCCTTCATAATGAAATGAACACCCAAAGAAACAGTTATACCTGGGTGTTTTTTATGCTAGGTTTGATGCAGAGTGAATAGTCATGGAGAAATATGAGCAGGAAAGGGGTGTGTGATATAATGGTAATAAACGGGGTCAACTTAGTGAGGCCTATTTGTCAGGTTCTCCGCTGTGTCCCCGTGTCTTCAGAGAT
>NW_007891292.1:0-531 GCF_000696425.1 Galeopterus variegatus
GTTCACAACTTAGTTGCTTCTATAAGACTTTAAAAGATGCCTTCAATGGGTAGGATCTGATTAAGAATGCTGTCAGCCCCATCTATATCTGCATGTTATCTGACACTTATTTATTCACCTGCTCTTACAAAGGTGATATTGCATTGTAGTAGAGAAAGAGTGATTTATTTTTTCATTACAGTAGTTCCCCCTTCACCACTGTTTCACTTTCTAAGGTTACAGTTACCTACAGTCATCCATGGTCCGAAAATACTAAATGAAAAATACCAGAAATAATTCACTTTAAGTTTTAAATTTTACACTGTTCTGAGTAACATGATGAAATCTTGTACTGTTTTGCTCCATCCTGCCCAGGACAAGAATCGTCCCTTGGTCCAGCATGTCCCCGATGTATACACTACCTGCTTATTCACGTCTATGCTCCTGATGGTCTTCCCGATGCTGATGGTCTTCCCGATGCTGATGGTCTGAAGGTCGATGACAGACTAAGGCTACATCACAATGCCCGCATCATTCACCTCACTTCATTTC
>NW_007891293.1:0-531 GCF_000696425.1 Galeopterus variegatus
CTAGCAACATCAGGATGACAGCAGGGACTGGATTCGAGTAGGCTGTGCCGCAAGACTTAATGATTTAGACATTGAGGGAAAATTGGGGGGAAGAGAGAAGGTTTACAACCACTTTTCTCTCTTAGGAGACTGGTTACGAGTGCTATTGCTTTGCATTGCTTGAAATCATACTATTTTGTACTTAATGCTACCTCTTCATCTACATATTACTTTAATATCACACTCCTCTTATCAGTGAACAACTGGGAAGATGAATTGCCATGAACTAATTTACTCCATTTCAGCTAAATATATGCTTATAACTAACACTTTACTGATTCTTACTCTGAGAGACTTTTCATTTACCTGTCATTTCTAAATACGATAAAGAGTTTCTACTGATAGAAAAACCAACCAGTGAGAAATTGTTTTATATGGACCCATCAGAGTAGATTTATTAAGGCACAATAATTGATATATTAGAGCAGAGAGATATTAAAATATGTTGTGCATTTTTTTTTGGAAATTCCAAATAAACATATCCAGATAACT
>NW_007891294.1:0-531 GCF_000696425.1 Galeopterus variegatus
ACCCTCAGTGTCGCGCCGTACCGGACCGGGACCGGCAACGGGATCGCAACCCTCGGTGTTGAGCGTGCAACCCTCGGTGTTGAGCGTGCAACCCTCGGTGTTGCGCCCGCCCCTCGCTCAGCCAGTGAGTGGCCGGTCTGTATGTGGGATCCAAACCCTCGGCGGGAGCGTCACCACACTCCCAAGCGGCGCACTGTAGCAGTGCGCTGCCGGGCCGGCCCCCAGATATTTTTAAAGAAATAAAACAGTGCAGGTCTACTACTGGAGACCAATTTCACCATCTCATACCCCCCAGAGGCAACCACTTTCCTCAAGGTTTTTTCAGTTTTCCCACATTTGGATGTTACTATAATATATGGCATTGTTTTGTATGCTTTGAAAACTCGGATAAAATCATTCTGCATGTCTTTTTGTTTCGTTTTAGACTCTTCTTTACGAGCAGTTTTAGATTCACAGCAAAATTAAGAGGAAGGGGGCCGGCCCGGTGGCGCACTGGATGGTGCGCCGCTTGGGAAGCGCGGCAGCGCTCCC
>NW_007891295.1:0-531 GCF_000696425.1 Galeopterus variegatus
AATATGTAAACATGTTGCCTTCTACTATAAAAATAAAATGAGATTTTAGAAAATGGAAGGGAGGGAATGGTGAGTACAGAAATAGAAGCAAGACTTTTGTGAATACACCTTCTTTTGTAGTTACTACTTAAACCATGTAAGGTTTTATATGATTATGAGAAACAAATTAAAAAAAAAAACTTCAAAATATCATAAATTTGAAACAAATCAGAATGAGAGTCAAGTTAATTTCATGAGGGGAACTAAGGGACTGTTTCAAGTGACCTTAAAACATAATAATCTTACTATATATCCAAGTGGGAAATATCTAAGAACAAAAGGAATTGGGAGAAGTAAACATTAGCTTTAGAAACTCACACTAGGGGTGATTTTGTAGGTATTGTTATTATGTGTTCTTTGTGTGAGTTTTTCAGAATAAATCAAATAAGTGATTCTGTTAGTGTGACAGGGAAGTGAGATTTTTTTTTTTAAATTTTTATTTTGTCAATATACAGTGTATATGATTATTATGGCCCATCACTGACACCTCCC
>NW_007891296.1:0-531 GCF_000696425.1 Galeopterus variegatus
GTCTACCTATTTTCTTTCCTATCTCATAAGCCATGATTGCAAAACAATATGAATTTATTTCCTAAGGCTTAAACATGTTATGTTGCAGGGGATAAATTAGACAACTTGTTTCTCGGTTATTTCCATTGGTTTTAGTTCAGGAAGATAAAAGACAATCTTCATAAAAATAATGACTGTTATAGACAATCTTCACAGCTGTTAAAAGAGGCGATGATATATATGTTTGGTGCAAAGAGATCAACAGTAACAGTCAAAGGGTATATGTTTCTTTACTGTGAGAAAAAAATAAAAAGAACTTGATTAAAAATGGTTTTTCACATAACTGCAAAATGAAAACTTAGAGGGGTATCTTCTCTGATCTTAAAATTCTATTCATGTACCCAAATATAAATATATGATTGCCATCAGATACTTTAAGAAATTTCCTTTGCAATTTTGAACTTCTTGGTTTGACCAGACTATTCTGGACTGGAATAGAGCACAGTTCCTGCCTCCAATACTTTGCTTATCCTTGAAATGCCTTTGTCCGGA
>NW_007891297.1:0-531 GCF_000696425.1 Galeopterus variegatus
ACCTTCTTAGTTAAACTGATTCCTAGGTAATTTATTTTTTTGGTGACCATTGTAAATGGGACTGTGTTCTGGATTTCTTTTACCACTAGTTTTTTTATTGGAGTTTAAAAAGGAACTGATTTGGGGGTGTTGATTTTGTATCATGCAATTTCACTGAATTTGTTTATCAGCTCTAAGAGTTTTTTTAAAGAGTCTTTAGGATTTTCTAAATATAGAATAATGTCATCTGCAAACAGGGACAGTTTGACTTCATGTTTTCCAATCTGGATGCCCTTTATTTCTTTCTCTTGCCTGATTGCTCTGGCTAATACTTCGAACACTATGTTGAATAGGAGTGGTGAGAGTGGGCATCCTTGTCTAGTTTCTGTTCTCAAGGGAAAGGCTTTCAGCTTTTCCCCATTCATGACAATATTTGATGGTAGCTTTGTCATATATGGCTTTTATTGTGTTGAGATACTTTTCTTCTATAACTAACTTGCTGAGAGTCTTTATCATAAAGTAATGTTGAATTATGTCAAATGTTCTTTCTGC
>NW_007891298.1:0-531 GCF_000696425.1 Galeopterus variegatus
GAAAATATACTTGGTATGATTTCAACTTTTTTCAATTTGTGGTGACTTACACTGTGGACTATTATGTAGTCTATCCTGGAGAATTATCAGTGGGATGAGGAGAAGAAAGTGTATTCTACAGTTGTTGGATGATATGTTCTGTAAATGTATGTCAATTCCATTCTGTCTAAAGTGCTAATTAAATCCAATAATTCTCTGCTGATTTTCCTTTTTTAGATTATCTGTCCAATGCTAAAAGAAGGGTCTTAAAGTTCCCAACTATTATCATCTTGGGATCTATCTCTCCCTTTAGATCCAATAAAAGTTGCTTTATATATTTGTGTGCACCAAAGTTGAATGCATATATATTTACGATTGTTGTATCTTCTTGCTGCATTGATTCATTTATCATTATAAAATTTTTCGGTCTCTTTTTATGGTTTATGATTTGAAGTCTATTTTATATGATATGATATGGCAACTCATGCTTTCTTTGGTTTTCATTTGTATGGAATATTTTTTTCCATCCCTTCACTATGAGCCTATATGTTT
>NW_007891299.1:0-531 GCF_000696425.1 Galeopterus variegatus
GCTGCACTCTGGGCTGGCCTCTGCCAACATCTGCCCGCTCAGAATGGCAGCTACTTTACTCGTGCTGCACCCAGGGTCCCTTAAACTAAGGGCTGTGGCCAAGTAGTGAGTCCTGACACTAGTTTAGTTGGTCACGACCAGCATTAAAAACAAAAAAAGAATACAATGGAAAATATCAAGGCATCTTATGTGGTAAAGGTAAGTACTGCTTCATAAAATTTTATCTGGTCACTTTTGCATGCTGGGTCCCAATATAAAATGCATTTCTTATGTGAGATGTACTGAAAGAAAGAAGCTTGAAAGCTACTGCTTTATTCAAATTTGTAGCTGGTGCACGACAGGCCCTCAGATATTTGCTGAGAATAAATCTTATCTGTAATAGGCCTAGATGCATTATGAGCGGTTTTCAGTGATGTCATTTCCATCCTCCTAGAACTATACCAGATTAGTAGATCCTGATCAGACTTAACTTAAAAAATTTATCATTTCTCTTGGAATTTCTAAATTTGTATTTCTGGGGGTTTGAAGTGG
>NW_007891300.1:0-531 GCF_000696425.1 Galeopterus variegatus
AAAGGAAGAGTCACACATGTCTCACTTTAAATCAAAATCTAGATGTAATTTAGCTTAGTGGAGAAGGCATGTCAGAAACTGAGATAGGCTGAAAGCCAGGCCTGTGAATGCAGAAGAAATGTTTACTGATATTTTAGAGGCAGAGAGTAGAACAGTGGTTACGAGAGACTGGGGAGGGGCAAGAAAAAGGGGTACCAATAGAGATTGGCCAATGGGTATAAAATTACAATTAAATGGGAGGAAGAAGGTCTGGTATCCTATTTCATAGTAACGTGACTATGGTAAGTGGTAAAGCACGGTATATTCTGTAACAGCTAGAAGAAAGGCTTTGCAATGTACTCTCAGCAAAGAAATGATAAATGCATGAAGTGATGGATACACTACCTTTCCTGATCAGATCATTTTACAATACACATATATATATCAAAACATAAAATAGTACTCCACAAATAAGAACAATAACAATATAGCAATTAAAGTAAATTGATTATTTTTTAAATGTTATTCCAGTGAACACACAAATGATAAGAA
>NW_007891301.1:0-531 GCF_000696425.1 Galeopterus variegatus
ACCCCCTGCAGCAAGCGCACAGCCACGAGTGTGCCCCCCAGCCCCGTGACCAACCCAGCAGCCCCTCCCCCTCCCCCTGCTCTGCATCTGCTCAATTAGGGAAACTGGGGAGCGAGGGAAACAAAGACTTAATTTCTGAGCTAATCAGCCTGCCTCATACTAATTACCATCCTCCCGGGCATTAGGGCAGACTTCCTGGGGGAGGTGGAGGAGGAGGCTGGTCCCTGGGAATGCACCCCCTTCCCTGAAAGCCTGAGAGGGCCCAGCAATGGGGGGGTGGGAGAGGGATAACCAGCAGGCTTGGGCAGGTGGGATTTCAGGGTGGGACTCAATGGATGTGGCCAGAGATAGGGGACAGAGAGAGTCCACTGGGCACAGCAGGGAATGTGCCAGAGGTAAGGTGTCTCCTGGCCTGGCCCTAGCTTCCCAGGGCCCCCTTCCAGGACTCCTCCTGCCCCATCCTGGGGGCAGCCACAGGCTGGGGAAAGGCCCCAGAACAGGTACCCCAGTAGGTGTCCAGCCCATGGCCTT
>NW_007891302.1:0-531 GCF_000696425.1 Galeopterus variegatus
CGTCACAGCGAAGGGAGGACCCCGGGGCCCTGGCAGCCCATAAACCCATGCGGGGACTCCACGGGAAGGAGCTTGGCCTCACACACAGGCTGGGGTGGTGCTCCGTGTAGGGAGGACCGAGCCCCGAGCTGTACCCTCGGGTGCCAGTGCTGCTTCACCCTCATGCCGTGCCCCTTGGCCGGCACCCACTATTCTGTGTTTAATGCACCTGTAGTGACCATTTAATGCCATGTGTCAGCCCATGCAGGGGCTTTGCAGACAACATCTGCTCCTTATAACAACATCCCGTTCACCCACGATCATGTGGGGAAAGTCAGGACAGGACGGGAACCCTGGTTTATCTGACCCCAGAGCACTTGCTCTTGACCCTCGTACCAGATGTCTCACTGGGGGCGAGGGGTCATCCCCAGGACCCAGGAGCTCTGCCTTTGCATCGCTGTCACCTAGGCGGTGCCCTCACCACACTGGCCTCTTTGGCCACCGCCGGTGGATCCTCCCAGCGTTCGTGGACCAGCAGAGCCCCCCGCCGCT
>NW_007891303.1:0-531 GCF_000696425.1 Galeopterus variegatus
ATGAAGGGAGATGCTGCGTCTTCCCTGGGATGGTGGTTCTCTCCCTCTTCTTCGAATGATTGAGCAGCTCAGGTGAGGTGAGACTTCCACGGGGAGGTGAGGATGAGGATCTCAGAAGAGCCAGCAGCTGAGAGAAGACAGGAGGATGTGGCCGAGGCCAAGCTGCTCATGGGCTACACCCACTTGGGGTCAGGGGCCAGCCTTGGGCAGTGAAGCTGAGATAGCAGGTGCTCGGTTTCCAGGGGCTTGGGTTACAGGGCACACCTCTGGGTTTCAAGCCACTCTCAGACCCCTCCTCTAGGCCCTCCCTTAGAGGAGAGTTAGTGTTGCTTGTTGGACCTATTTTTGGCACCAGCATGGGGAAGTTGAGACAGCAAGGGGCTGACTTATGCAAATCCAATGGCTGAGCATGCTCAGTAGAAAAGAGTGATAGAACCCTGGTAGCCGAGCATGCTCAGTGGAAGGGAGTTTATCCTTGAATGACCTTCCACTAAAGGTGCTAAAGAGCACAGAATATTCTTGAATATATCA
>NW_007891304.1:0-531 GCF_000696425.1 Galeopterus variegatus
ATGAGGGATCTGCCCCCATGACTCAATCAGTTTCCAATACTGCCACATTGGAGATCAAATTACCACATGAGTTTTGGAGGAGAAAACATATCCAAACTCCATGAGTTTTTAAAAAGTGCTGGAGAGGTTGCAGAGAAAAAGAAAGCCTCATACACTGTTGGTGGGGCTGCAAAATGGTGCAGCCTTTATGGAAGATGGTATGGAGGTTCCTCAAACAATTACAGATAGATATACCATATGACCTAGCTATTTCACTGCTGGGAATATACCCAGAAAAATGGAAATCTTCATGCTGAAGGGATACCTGTACTCCAGCTCTATTTACATTAGCTAAGAGTTGGAACCAGCCCAAATGTCCATCATCTGATGAGTGGCTAAGGAAACTGTGGTATATCTACACAATGGAATGCTACTCTACTATAAAAAAGAATGAAATACTACCATTTGCAACAACATGGATGGACTTAGAAAAAATTGTATTAAGTGAAACAAGCCAGGCACAGAAAGAGAAATACCACATGTTCTCACTTA
>NW_007891305.1:0-531 GCF_000696425.1 Galeopterus variegatus
TGTAACCTTGGGGAAGTCACTTCCTTCATTTTGCATTTACTTTATACTTTGCCAAAAGATAAAATATCTCTCTGCTTCACAGAGTTATAGTTCTTATTGGAGGCTGACTTCGAAGGCAGAAATGCTGCCTAAATGGAAGACATAATATTAATAAAAATAAATAAATATAATGAGCACACTTAACTGAAAGAGTCTACTGCATTACTTGTTATAATAAGTGTGCAACTAAGTTAATTTCTGACTGTCATTGTCTAGTGGATGCTATGTCATGCATAAAATTTACAGGCACTAATTTATGTTTGTATACATAATCTAAAAAGCCAATGTCCAGTGTTATGACACTTATTCAGTGGCTTGTATTACAGCAAACTTATTTCTCTGTAACAGAGTCAAACATAAGAAAAGGCAACACCAGAAATAGCTGTTGTCAGTACCACCTTTAAAACTCGATTGTTTTTAGTGTTTACTCAGAACCTTATTGACTACAGGTAACTTAACATATTATTGTTCGCAATTTTAGCTATTTTTTTT
>NW_007891306.1:0-531 GCF_000696425.1 Galeopterus variegatus
GTTTCAAAGGCCATGATATTACTCAGTGTACTTATGTTACTGAACCCAAGTCCAGCTGCCTTCCCTAAACAAAAAACAAATGACCCAAAAGCCAAATACTGGTGAAAATGGAAGTTGGCTTTATTCAGGAATACCAGTGACCAAAGGAGAGATGTTAGGCTGACCATCTCTCCAGTAAACCTGAAGGGGAGTGGCTGGACTAAAGCCATCTCCAGACTCAGATTTACCGAGGGGTTTTTAGGAGGGGCTGAGGGAATGGAACGTGGGAAGTGAAAAGTGGGAGGGAGGGGGACATGTAAGGGGCCATGTGCAAATTCTTGTCGAGGTTCTGTCTGGCTTCTTTTCCCATCCTTGGTGTTATCTCAGGGTCCTGCTCCGAGGTGGAATCAACCCAGCTTTACTGACGTCCTCCTTGGTTTCTCAGGGTCTGGATAGTGCAGGCCTCATGGAAAGTCTGCAGCTCCAGGCTGACTAGAAAAGAACTTTACATTCATGTAAATAATGTCACTTTGTCCTGTAACCACAACTCAA
>NW_007891307.1:0-531 GCF_000696425.1 Galeopterus variegatus
AAAAAAAGTGGCATTTGCATTGATTTTAAAGTAATAGCACTGATAACAACGAAGCAGTATCAACTTATAGATTACTGTGGAAGTTAATTACCTGGCTTTTAGTTTTGACTATCCTGAGATAAGTAACATAATTGTTCAATGCTTCAGTTTATCCCAACATGAAAGAAGTCATTTTGTTTATCTTCCATACCCCACACAGAAAAGACTATTATTGACCACAGCCTTTAACTATGGAGGGAAATAACACATTTATCAAAGGATATTGATGCTAGCCATAGCATACACAGCTGCAAATGCTAAAAGAAGCCAGGCTGCAAGGACAGTCTACGACATCCACTTGTGATATGTTTAGCTCACTGATTGTCAAAGTCGATTTTCTTTCACTGGCTAACTAGGTAGGTGTCCCTTTTCTCTCCTATAATTCCTGGAGCTATAAGGTAGAACCAAAAAGTCTTTCCCAAAACAGCAAGAGTGCCTCTCTGATAAATATTTGAGAGTAGCTGCATTTTCCTTCTCCAAGAGAAAAAAAAA
>NW_007891308.1:0-531 GCF_000696425.1 Galeopterus variegatus
CCAGCGGCCCTGCCAGCTCGGAGAGGGCAGCCCAAGCTGACTCCTTTAGGATCCTGCCATGCCGTGGACCATGCCGGGGGAACTCCCAATCTAATGCAGTCTCCTTGTTTCACAGAGGCAAAAAGTTGAAACCCAGAGACATTATGTGACTGGATCAATTTTTTTATTAGAATAGCACGTGGAGTGGTAGGAAGGGGATCTAGCTCCTGTTAGGAAATTGATCTAAGCACATATTCATGAAGTCTCTTGCACTGAGCTTCTTGAGCACATGAGGCCTATGTGTCCTTTCACTCTTCATTTTTGTGGGCTAGGAAAAGCGTCCAACAGCAAGGAGCTCTCTAGTATAATCATCTGTTTTATACAGTGGAGTCTCATCATAGGGCCACTGAATTTAGTTCAACTCCACTGGCACAGAGAGAGAGATGCAAAGAATAATTTAAACAGTGTGAGTGATTCTTCTTGCCAACCCGTTCAATGAGCTTTTGTCCCAGAATGGACTTCTCTGGCTGACTCTCTGCCCCAGGAAGATGA
>NW_007891309.1:0-531 GCF_000696425.1 Galeopterus variegatus
GCCATCTTTAAGCCTTTTTCAAGGATCGTCCTCAAGCCAACTGAGCCAATTCAAAGTTCAGAGAGAGTGAAAGAAAGACTAGGAATTCTCTTTCCTGTTTGGCTGAGGCCTGCTTTCGGAGTGCCATTGTTTGGACTCTTCCCCACACGAGTGATATGGGGACTAGCTTCTCTCCTCAGAAGTGACCCTCTTTCCTTTTAACAGGAATGTAGTCTGGCCTGATGGCCTCAGTAATACAGTCTATCAGAGCACTGCATAGTTAGTCCAACATTTATTCACAGGACAGGCACATCTAGTAGCAGGAGATTTATTCTCTTACCCAAATGCTAGGACATCTGTGATTTAGGTCCTAGCATGTACACATATGGCTTACGACCGTGACTACTGTGCTATAATCTTGATTCAGAGTCAACACACACTGATGACATGTGGGTGGTCTGCCAGGCTCCATGGGCAGGCATTTGTACTTGTGCTATCTAATTATTATTTAACACAAGTCCCATGAAATTCTCTTGGAAAAGGTGCTGTGAC
>NW_007891310.1:0-531 GCF_000696425.1 Galeopterus variegatus
TTCAGTTGCCAGTACTGGCCAGCCAAAAAAAAAAAATGTGTGTATATATATATATATATATGTGTGTGTATATATATCTATATCTATATCTATATCTATATCTATATATATCATGTAAGTGAACTCCTGCAGTATATAACAATTGGGGTTGACTTTTCCCAGTCAGCATATTTTCTGAAGAGTCAAGAGGTTGTGCACGTTGGTGGTTTGTGCCTTTCTATTGCTGAATCGTGTTCTGTCTTGCGGACGTACTGTGGTTCGTTTATTCATTCACCTGTTGAACGGCATTTGGGTTATTTCCAGTTTTTGACAAGTGTGAATAAAAATTTGTACAAGTTTTCAAGCAAACGTAAGTTTTCATTTCTCTAGGGTGCATATTTAGGAGTGGGATTTTGTTTCTTTGGGGGTCATGTTTTGGAGTGGGATTTAGCTGGGTCATATTGTAAGAGCATGTTTAACTTTATAAGAAACAACTGAACTTTTCCAGAGTGGCTGCAAGTTGGTTTTTTTTTTTTTTTTTTTTTTTTTTTA
>NW_007891311.1:0-531 GCF_000696425.1 Galeopterus variegatus
GGTGGTGTAACATACAAGTGTATGGGAGGAATCCTTTTGAGCAAGGACTCAGGTGGAGAAATAGGCTCCACACACCAGTGGGAGGAGCTTCAAAGTCACGTTGCAAGGGGTGTGGATGCAAGAAAGGTTGGAGAGTCAGAGCCATTGTGCGATCAGTCTACCCATGAACCCTTTCTCAGTTGCTGACTCCATACTACTGAAGGATCTGCTGAATTGACTGGTCTAGTTCTTGCCCTATCACCTGGTCACGTGGTGAAGTCGGTTACTTGATAATTCTTTGTGACTTGGCTGGCACCCTTGAGAGTATTCAGTCTTTAGCCAGGGCAAGCCTGGCTATTGTTGAGGAATATTATCAAGACTAGCTTTGTCCTCATCTAGGCTCCGCTGACAACCTTCCTGAGTTGTGCCCCTGGGTAGCCGTAAGACGGTGCTGATAATACCTCATCTTTGGGTATTAGTAGTTGTAACCCTCTGGTGGAAAAATGACTGTGAAATTGAGTTTTGACAATTGTAAAGTACTATTTGAATGTA
>NW_007891312.1:0-531 GCF_000696425.1 Galeopterus variegatus
ACCGGTCTGTATGTGGGATCCGAACCCTCGGGCGGGAGCGCCGCCGCACTTCTCAAGCGGCCCACTATCCAGTGCGCCACCGGGCCGGCCCCTGTTTTCTAATTTTAAAAACTATTTACAAATAAGAAAAATTTATAAATAACAGCACTTTGCCAATGGATGAAAGGGATAACAACAACAGAAATCTAATAAAAGGATCATGTGAGAAAACAGAAGCACCAGTTTAAACAATCATAAATAGGAAAAGTGAAAAAAAACCCAAAATCTGGTATGCAAGAAAAGGCAGTTCCAGTCTACCTTTGTTTACGACTATGAGCAACCAAGAATCAGATAGGAATGAATTTACGGTGAAATTTTCAGGCAGCCCTGAAAATGTGTTGATTTCTTACCTGTCCCTATTAGAAGATTTGCCCTTTCTTTTTCTTTACTTTCTTTCTATGGCCTCTGCAATTAGAAACATTGTAGAAAGGCAAAAGAAGAAAAAAAAAATTCTAACGACGTGGTGGAAGATGCAGCCTTGAGGTTTCAGAA
>NW_007891313.1:0-531 GCF_000696425.1 Galeopterus variegatus
ACCCCAGTAAGACTGGCTATAATCAAAAAGATGGTGAATAACAAATACTGGCAATTGTGTATTATAAATTAGTACATTGGTGGTATTATAAATTAGTACAACCTCTATGGAGGAAAACAGTATGGAGTTTTCTCAAACAACTGCAGATAGATCTTCCAAATGGTCCAGCAATCCCACTTCTTGGTATATACCTAGAAGAATAGAATAGAACTCATCATGTTGAAGGAATACCTGCACTCCAATTTTCACTGCAGCCCTGTTTACAATAGCCAAGACATGGAACCTGTCCAGGGCCAAAGAGCCCGGTCATCGCCTGCCCAGGGTCATGAAGCCCTGCTAATAGCCTTCTCGCACTAAAGATATAAATGCTGTGAACTTTCCGCCATTTTCTCCTTCTTACTGCTTGTATAGCCCTAGGTGCAGATCACTGCTGCATTGCTTTAGATAGCTGAGAAATGTTCCATTTTCCCAAATGATTTGCCCTGTGGTTTTTCCCAGAAAACATCTGCATACTTCCTTATCTGCTGATTC
>NW_007891314.1:0-531 GCF_000696425.1 Galeopterus variegatus
TTTTTTTTTTTTCAGTTTACTGATGTGGAAAGTTAACTTACCAATTTTAGTTTTTATAAGAATAGAGACATTAAAAGCTATAAATTTCCTCTAAGCACTGCTTTGCCTGTATCTAGTCAGTTGTGTATGTTGTGTTTTATTTTCATAGTTCTCAAATTATATTCTTATTTTTGTGTGTGATTTATTCTTTCACCCATTTGTTACTCAGCTGTATGTTGTTTAATTTCCACCTATTTGTGAATTTTCCAAATTTTCTTTTGTTATTAATTTCTAACTTTAGTAGAAATCAGAACAATGGAAGTAGTTGCAGAACACATTTTGTATGATTTCAATTCTTTTAAATTTATTGAAGCTTACTTTACCTACTAACTTATGACGTATCCTGCAGAATATTTCATATGCACTTGACAAGAAAACATATACTGCTCTTGTTGGGCAGAATGTTGTAGAGACATGTTCACCCTATAGTCGGTTTATACTGCTGTTCAAGTCTTCATTTTCTTGTTGATCTTCAACCTAGTTACTCTTTCT
>NW_007891315.1:0-531 GCF_000696425.1 Galeopterus variegatus
TCAATATGTTCAAAGAGCTAAAGAACATCATGGACAAAGAACAAAAGGAAACCAGGAGAACAATGTCTCAATAAGTAGAGAATGAAAAGAAGAGACAGAAATTATAAAGGGAACCACATAGAAATTCTGGAGCTGAAAAGTATAACTGAAATGAAAAATTCGCTGGAGGAAATTCACAACAGCAGATTTAAGTAGACAGAAGAAAGAGCCGCTGAACTTTTATATAGCTCAAAGGAAATAATTAGTCTGAGGTGCAGATATTTTATTTTATTTTTTATTTATTTGTTAGTGTTGTTATTTTGTTTACATTCTAAGATGTTGCAGAGCTGTTGAGGGGGAGGGGGAGATGGGAAGTGGGAGGGTAGTAGGGTGGGAAGTAGAAGAAGGGGGGGCCGTGGTCGAGGCCCTGGCACCTCCCTCAGCTCAGCAGGGGACACCAGGGGGCTTCCACCAGCTGCTGGGTTTTTGCTGGGTTTGTTGCAGATGTTGGGGGGTATGACTGAAGCTCTTGGCTCCCTTCCACCCTGGCTT
>NW_007891316.1:0-531 GCF_000696425.1 Galeopterus variegatus
GTGGAGGTGGGAGTCTGAGATGATGGCCAGGATGATGAGCAGGTTTCCAAACACAGTGATCCCATACATGAAGAGAAATATCCCAAGCACAAGGGGCTGCAATTCTGGTGTATCTGAAAATCCCAGAAGAATAAATCCTGAAATTTGTGTATCATTTTCTAGTCTCATGTGGTAGAAGTGACTATTACGAAAGAGAAAATAAACATAAACCATTTAACAGATTACTCATCTAGTTACAATGTTATCATTTATGTTTTTTCAGTTAATAAATCATATTCTACATTTTGTGTGAAGATATGGTCCTGTTAGGGTACACATAGAGCTATGTCTATTAGCATTCCTGCACCTGTCTCAGCCTTTTCACTAAGAGGGAACATGTATTCACCTGTTTCAGTGAGAACTTACTTCTTTCACGCATTTGAGGAGTGTAATTGACGGACGGTTATGCCCAGGCACTGTCTAGGCAATGAGTATAGTATGCCGAATACAAATGTCCCTGCAA
Organism: Galeopterus variegatus; assembly: GCF_000696425.1. Taxonomy (NCBI): domain Eukaryota; kingdom Metazoa; phylum Chordata; class Mammalia; order Dermoptera; family Cynocephalidae; genus Galeopterus; species Galeopterus variegatus. Next base: position 503 of record NW_007891316.1, read on the forward strand.
TTCAGTGATGAAGAAGAAAGAACATAAAT
>NW_007891317.1:0-531 GCF_000696425.1 Galeopterus variegatus
TTCATTTAGGGTAGCTAGTCTAAACTAGTTTATTCTTATTTAGGAGTTTATTGCATGACACAATAAAAAGAAAGAATATGATAAAGTGATTAAAGTAGGAGATGTCTTTTCCACACCTGGGGTATGTTTTGGTGTGAATTAAATGGCTAAACATTTACCTTTGTGTGAGGCAACATTCATCTAATGTATTATTGACTGTATCTGTGGCAAAATGAATCTATGTTAATAAAATAAACATATCCAGACGTGTCTCATTACACTCATCTGCCTCTCTCATGCTCTCTGTAACAGGATTTTTGCATAGAACAATGTTGGCAGGCATCTCCTTAGATACCCTAAGGGTACTCAAAACCCATAAGAACTTTCTATCTGTCACAGAATTGGACCCACAAAAACCATTCTCATTCTGTTAGATATACCCAGTCTGGCAAGCCTGTAGGACTCAGTGGAATTAATGAGGAACAGAAGAGCTCCATCATCCTAATGACTTCTCACCACTCCTCAGAAACCTTGAAGCTCAGTGCTTCAAGT
>NW_007891318.1:0-531 GCF_000696425.1 Galeopterus variegatus
AAGAAACTTATACAATAGAAATAAATAAATCCCCCAGACTGGAAAATAAAAAGTAAAACAGCCTTTATTGCAAATGGCATAATCTTTCATATAAAAATGTGCAAAGGACTCATTAAATCTCCAGTAGAATTAATAAACAAGATTGCCAATGTCACAAGATACAAGATCCACATACAAAAGTAGATTTTACTTTAAATAAAATCAACCAACAGTAAAAATGAAATAAAATCCAATTTTCTGTATAATGGCATCAGAAAGAAAGGAACATTAAGACAAAAATAACAAAAGAATTGCAAGAGTTTTTCACTGAATTTTTTTAATGGTGAAAGAAATCAAAGAACTGAAAAAATGAAAGGCATCTAGTGTTCAAGGATATATATACCGAATATTGTTAAGATTACAATACCTCACAAATTAATCTATAGATTAAATGTAATATCGTCAAATTCCCAACTGTGTTTTATAGGAATTGATAAGTTGCCCATCTTCTAAAACCAGTATGAATATACACAGTAGACCAAATACACAAAA
>NW_007891319.1:0-531 GCF_000696425.1 Galeopterus variegatus
AAAAAAAAAAGGCACAAGGAAAGGTGCACATCAAGAAGGACTCATAGGAGAACTTTTAGTATTTTAGTTTAAGTAACTGAATGGCTGGTTATATCATTTACTGAAATAGAGTTGGGCCAGTGTTAAAATAAAACTAAAAGAGTGAATGAGAATTTGTTACTCTAATTTTGGAGGATAAGTGAATGGAAACAATTAGAATAATCCTCAAATCTCTGGGTTTCTTTTATTTACTTATTTTTTCTTTTACAAATCACTCAAAAGAAAAGCAAAATGAAAAGTGAAAAACTAACTTGTAAAATCCATCTTTGATAAAATGAGAAGATACCTGATATTTCCAACCAAAGCCACTAAATGCCAAACAAAGGTGTGGAACAATACGTGTTACTGGTGCCCCTGAACAACAGATAAGAAATAGCAGAATGGAAAGAATATTACAATTATTATTTTTTTAGATTAAGAACTAAGGCTGGTTGAAAGGACACTTCTGCAAATGGTGGTAGAAGCATAGCTCCAGCTCAACCATCTGAGAAA
>NW_007891320.1:0-531 GCF_000696425.1 Galeopterus variegatus
TCCTTTTGGTTTTCTAAGTGTCCTGCACTAACATGTATTTGTACATGAATAGACAGACAGATAGAGATAGGTAGGCAAACAGTCATAATCCAACTCCCTGAAGCTATACCCAAAAATCACCAGGTCCACTGAGGAACAAGCCACATTTGCCAGACCAGTGATATGCAAATGGAGAGTGGGGGGGATGAATTCTTTAGGGCTGGCACCTTCCACAATGACTCACTCAAAGTGAGCCACCCCACACCACCACACCACAAAACACTCACATACACACACAGTCTTGCCAAAGAAGAGGCTTATGGGTAAAACCATTCAACAACTAGAATATCCATCCTGTAAGGTTCATCTAGTGTCTGCTCAGGGAGATTAAGGGCACTCTTAGCAAGGTTGTGCAGTGAGGAAGCCCTGGCATGAGAGTCTCAGCGCCTCCAATCTCAGCTCTCTGGCCCTGCCCTTGCCTGCCTTTCTCTGGTCTTCCATTCATCCATCTATAAAACAAATGTATGGGGTTGAATGAAGGGCCTCCTAGGT
>NW_007891321.1:0-531 GCF_000696425.1 Galeopterus variegatus
GACAACTAGATTTCAAAATGTATATGAAAATGCAAATAACCTATTTATCTAAAGTAATTATGAAAAGGAATAACAAAGTCAAACAACTTGCACTTTCTGACTATAAGACTTAACTATAATGCTACAATAATCAAGATAGAGTGGTACTGGAATAAAGGTTAACAAATAGACGATGGCACAGAACAGTGAGCCCAGAAATACATATGAGCTTATGTGGTCATTTGATTTCCAATAAAGGTACTAAAATAAGCCAATGCAGAAAAAAAAAATCTTTTCAACAAATAGAGCAGGAATAACTGGATATCCATATCCAGTGGGGAAAAAAAATGAAATTTAATACATACTTCACTTCATACTTCAAAATTAATTCAAGATGGATATTAGACCTAAACATAAAAGATAAGAACATGAACTGTTTATAAGAAAACATTGAAGAATATCTTTGTGAATTTGGGTAGGAAAAGATTTCTTAGGTCACAGAAAACAATAACCATTAAAAAATTGACAAATTAGACTTCATCAAATTAAAGA
>NW_007891322.1:0-531 GCF_000696425.1 Galeopterus variegatus
TGTTGCTGTATTCTGATTGCTAATATTTTGTTGAGGATTTTTGCATCTATGTTCATCAGAGGTATTGGCCTGTAGTTTTCTTTTTTTGTTTAGTACTGGCGTGTTGCTGAACTCATAGAATGAGTTTGGGGGAATGCCTCTTTTTCAATTTTTTGGAATAGTTTGAAGAGAATTAGTATTAATTCCTCTTTAAGGTTTTGTAGAATTCAGCAGTAAAGCCATCCAGTCCTGGGCTTTTCTTTCTTGGGAGATTGCTTATTTCTGCTTTAATCTCATTGTTTGTTATTGGTCTGTTCAGATTTTCTGTGTCTTCTTGGTTCAGTCTTGGTAATTTGTATGTGTTCAGAAATTTATCCATTTCCTCCAGGTTTTTTAATTTGCTGGTGTGTACTTATTTATAATACTCTCTAGTGATTTTTGTATTTCCATTGCATCAGTTGTAATGTCTCCTTTTTATTTCTGATTTTTGTTATTTGGGTCTTCTCTCTTCTTTTAGTTAACCTAGCTAAAGTTTTGTCTATTTTGTTTAAC
>NW_007891323.1:0-531 GCF_000696425.1 Galeopterus variegatus
TAGTCATGTGCCTTGTGTTGGAATTTCACATAAAGTGTTTCCCAAAAATATCTAAAATATGGAAAAACAGTTGAAAATACCCTGGGAGAGAGAGGGAAAGGAAGAAAGGAAGGAAGGAAGGGAGAAAGGAAAGAAGGAAATAAGGAAGGAATCTATAGATTATTCAGACAGAGAATCAAAATCCAAAATGTGAGATGGGGAAGGAAGGTATTGCACAGAAAATATCTGCCAGCTCGCTGCTTTCCAGCTCTACCAAACTGAACACAATAGAAGAATGCCTAACCAGTTGTCCCAGCATTCTTTCTTAAGTGACCTGAATACCACCTCTGTCACAGGACAAATTTCTGTTATATGTGGATTTCCTCTTGAACTTTCTATTCTGTTCCTCAGATTGTATTATCATCTGTCCCTGTGCTACTAATAGAAGCTCTTAATTATTACAGTCCCCCAGCTCACCCTATTTTTCTTCATCAGTCATGGCTAGCTATTTTGAAGTTCTGTCCTTCCATATAAAAACTAGAATTATGGAAA
>NW_007891324.1:0-531 GCF_000696425.1 Galeopterus variegatus
AATATCAGGAAAAAGAAAAGAATATGGCAAGCAAAAATATGGGTGAATACAGTAGACTTTTTTTCTCCTCTTGAGTCTTTTAAATTATGTCTGATGATTGAAGCAAAAATTATAACACTGTCTGATGTAGTTCTAAAAGTACTAAAGAAAACATTTACACAATTTTATTATATGGGGAAGAATACATAGATATGAAGGGAAATAATGTTTCTACATTTTATTTGAACTGATGAAAGAATGTTTCCAAGTAGACTGATAACTTATGTATAAATAATGTAATACCTGGGGCAACCACTTAAAAAGCTATAGAAAAAGATATATTTAAAACACTATAGATAAATCAAAATGGAATTCTAAAAAATGTTCAAGTGAACTGCAGGAGGTCAGAAAAAAGAAAACAGAAATGAAAAACAGAGAAAATAAGCATAAAGTAAAATAAAATCACAGACTTAAGACCTAACATTTCAACAATAATTTTAAATGTAAATGGTCTAAATACACCAATTAAAAGACCTAGAGATTGGCAGAGTG
>NW_007891325.1:0-531 GCF_000696425.1 Galeopterus variegatus
CAACATCTGAATTATTCAAACTATGTACGAGCACAGATGAGACGTTCATAACACAACTTGTGAGATAAATTTTTGTTATAAAAATGCTATCGAACTTAGTTTGCCACAGAGACACTTTTATTATCCACTGTTCAATCCATGCACCCAAAAGTCTGACCCTCAGTACCCCCAGCACACACTTAATTTAACCCTGTACCATAGGCAGGTGAATGTTTTTGTTTTCTGTCATAGAATTCCATCCAGGATGCCACCTGGCATTTAGCTGTCTTGTCTCCCTAGGCTCCTGGCTGCGACAGTTTCTCAGACTTGACTTGTTTTTGATGACCTTGGTAGTTTTGAGGAGCTCTGGTCAGGTATTTTGTAGAATGTCCCCAACTGGGATTATCTGATGCTTTTCTCATGATTAGACTACAGTTACGTGTTTGGGGAGAAAGACCACAAAGGTCAAGAGCTATTCTTATCACGCCATCTGAAAGGTGCATGCCATTAGTATGACTTATGGCTGTCGATGTTAATATTAATCATTTGGCT
>NW_007891326.1:0-531 GCF_000696425.1 Galeopterus variegatus
TAATGATAGTATCCCCTTATGGGTGTGTTTTGGGGATTAGACAAGCTAATGCTTGAGAAGCTCTGAGAGTGTGTGACCCATGGTAGACCTTGGGTTAATGTTGAACAATTTTAACCCAAGGGGAGAAGATAGGACTTTAAGATGGAAGCTCTGTGTAGAATGCTAGCTTTCTGAGCCCTAGCATTTCAAGTTTTTTATGTGAATTCTATGAAAGAAATGAAAGGGACTATAATAAAAGCTGCACCTACTTCTTCATCTTAACCTATTTTTAAAGTCATATGACATATATGATTTTTATTTTTGAGCTGCTTCAAATTTCTTTTGAAAGCTGAAGGAGGGTTGTAAGTGATAAAACAACAAAAATGTCCTTACATGGTCCTAATAATAATAATTTCTTAATGTTTACAGGAGGTGATTAAGCATTTGATTAAAGAGAATTTTGAAATATTCAAGGCTGAGGCTGTGTGAGTAGATGTTTTGAAGGTGGTGTGTTGTGTTTCTCTGGGGTTTATCATGAGATCTATGAGGACT
>NW_007891327.1:0-531 GCF_000696425.1 Galeopterus variegatus
CCCTTGGTAGCTTCCAATCCCAGGCCCAGGAAGAGTCTGGGTCACAGCTTCTCACATCTTTCTCTATGCACTTTCAGTATAACTTATTTTCCTAATTGCATAATTTGTGTTTCGATTTGTAATAAATGGGATCATCTTGTACATGCTGTTCCACATTTTGCATTTTTACTTATTTTAATAGTGTAAATCTTAGACATCTTTTCACCTTAATACATATAAATCTAGCTCATTCTTCTTAACAGCAATTCCACAGAGTTGCTATACCATAACTGTTAAACCATTCCCCTACTGATGGACATTTAGGTTGCTTTCAATTGTTCACTTTCACCAACAAGCTGTAATAACAATGATTATTTCTTTTTGTTTTTTTCCATTTATACAAGTGTTTGTCTCGTGTCAAAAACTAAAAAAGTGGAATTATTGAGGCAAAAGGTACTAATATTTCCTCATGTATAGATTCTGCCAAATTGCCTTTCTAAGTGGCTGAGTCCACGTATTCTCCTACCAGAAGCAGATGAGATGAACCAACTC
>NW_007891328.1:0-531 GCF_000696425.1 Galeopterus variegatus
AATGACAGATTAGAAAGTCTTAGTCCTCAGAACGCAAAATGACCTTTGAGAGGAGGGGAAAATCTACATGCAGTATCGTCAGCTGTTCATAGTGTATCTAGAAGAGGAAGATAAACTGGAACCCTTACTTCATATTCATCTTATTCAGCTTTATAACAGTGGTTGCTTTTAACGTGTCAGCCTTTAAATCAAGGACTCAGCAAAGCTTACTAGAGGCAGGACACATTCCAGCCAGAAAAGGTCAAGAGTTGCTATCCCAAAGGTTGGTTTTTCAAATGTGCTTATCTATCCATGAAGATGTTCCCCTTCGTGATGACTAAGCGTCACTATCACACTCACCCAGAAGTTGCAAATGATGACTAAGAAAAACGGAAACCTCCCACATGGTCACTAAAGAACCAACTCGCGACAGTAAGGCTGCAGAAAGCAAAGCACAACTTTCTCTACCACGAACTTGTCCCTGAGCCACCTGTGTTCCTGAGACTCTCAGAAAGGGAGGGCCAGCTTGTCTGCGACCTTCCCTTACAGAAA
>NW_007891329.1:0-531 GCF_000696425.1 Galeopterus variegatus
GGCGCGACACTGAGGGTTGCGATCTGTTGCCGGTCACGAAAAAAAAGACAAAAAGGAAAAATAAATAAATAAATAAATAAATAAAAAGTAGCATAATTTTAGCACCATGTAAAATTTTTAACTTGAATGGTATATGAATTATGTACTATGGAAAATTAATTTCCTGTTATTATCTGTATTTATTCTAACAGTATTTTATGCATTACATATTATAGTAAAGAATAGGCTTAATCTACATGTGTATGTATTTTGTGTACATGTTCATATTGTCTCTTTCATAAGCTTGAATCTTATTCAAAAGATTATTTCCTTAAAAGTGTATGAGTTATGCAGAGATCACAGTTCTAGACAACTTTTGGTATTAATATTGGAAATTCATATTACAAGTTTTACTCCATGACATTAAAAATAAAATAATCTCTTTAGTTTTTGATGTTCACTGTACACACTCAATCAACTGACCAGTTTTTATGGGAAAGTTAATTTATTTTTTATAATTACTGAGTTTATATCTCTACAACATGCATATAT
>NW_007891330.1:0-531 GCF_000696425.1 Galeopterus variegatus
TCTAACAAAGCACCTTAATTTTTGACACACTACTGAGTGCCAAGAGATGTAGGTGTGAAGAGGAAAGTTTCTTGTTTCTGGAAGTCAAAATTTTAATGCCAGTGACAGAGCCTAGACAGGAGAAAATTGTGACGACTGAATGGTGAGCAATTTTTAATGTTCTAGAGAGGATGTTGACTGATGAAAAATGAAAGCTGGATTTAGGTGCTAGGCTATTTGCTCTGCTTTCTGCAGGAGGATGGGGTCTGGAGTCAGGTTTTGAGTGGTAGGAGAATGAGTGATCATGAACATGTAATAGATGCGCACATCATAGAAGGGTCTTTAAAAGCTTATCAATGAAGAGAAGAAGAGATGAAATTTTTATAGGGGTTTAACAAAGTGGAGGACTATTTATCATTTTTAATTTTTAGAATAATTGAGACCTTAGAATGGTTGTGGTAATAGGGAAAGAATCAGTGGAAGGGAAAAGGAATATATCTTCTCTCACCATTTAAATCCTACCAGGACTCTCCAAAATTTTAGAATGAAAGA
>NW_007891331.1:0-531 GCF_000696425.1 Galeopterus variegatus
AAAAATTGTCAAAAATATTGAAAATAAAGACACATCATACCAAAACTTGTGGGATGCTGCAAAAGCAGTAATAAGAGAAAAGTTTATCATAATAAATGCTTGTATCAAGAGAGTAGAAAGATTCAGATAAACAACCTAACATTTCACGTCAAAGAACTAGAAAATCAAGAACAATCTAAACCCAAAGTTAGTACACAGGAAGAAAGAAATATCAGAGCACAACTAAATGAAATAGAAACCCCTCAAAATGATACAAAAGATCAGTGAAATGAAAGTTGGTTTTTCAAGAAAAAAGAAAAGAAAAGAATAGGCAAATCATTAGCTAGGCTAACTAAGAAGAAGAGAGAAGACCCAAACAACAAAAATTAGAAATGAAAAGGGAACATTACAACCAATACCACAGATGTCAGTAATCACTAGAGACTATTACAAAAAACTATATGCCAACCAACTTGAAAACCCAGAGGAAATACATAAAGTACTAGACACATACAAACTACCAAGACTGAACGAGAAAGAAATAGAAAATCT
>NW_007891332.1:0-531 GCF_000696425.1 Galeopterus variegatus
TCTTTCTGCTGAGGATTTGCTAGCATCGTGACTTGGCCCACAGTCACCTTGAATGTGCTCTGAGGGCCCAACATGGTTTCACAATGGCCAGGTGGACAAATAATCCCTGCCTGGGACCCTCAAACTGCAGCACCATTTTTCACATTTGGCTGTTCTGTAGCCAATTTGTCAAGATGTAGTCTGCTATTGGTTGCAATAAATTAAGTGGATTAACCTGGACGGTGCTACATGACTGCAATATTCATTTTGCATTGGTGGAACAAGGAAATCCTCTCCGCATGGACTCCAAAGTCAAATGGGAAACACCGGCTATGTATTCAGGTCCCTCTGGAACAAAGAAAGAAGAGAAAGTTGGTCTGTCCAGTGACAGATATTTCCTGTATTATAACAGAAAAGGATGGTATGATTTTTCAGCTAAAATGTGTATAAATTCAGTGTTTTTAAAAAAATATTTGGCTTATATCTATACTACTAATGTAAAAAATGTTTATTTTAAAATGTCTTATTATGGGAAATGTGGGATGAATACAG
>NW_007891333.1:0-531 GCF_000696425.1 Galeopterus variegatus
TAATTAAAAAACAGTAATGTTGATAGTAAATTTCTCACCAAAAAACAAACAAACAAACAAAAAAACTGGTGTTTCCTATTCCAATAGGGTTTAGAGATTAATATTTAAAAAATGGATTTGTAAGCATTTCTTTCTGGTTTTCTATGGCCTGATGAGTTAGGAAGGTAGAAATTGAGGATGATATGAGTACAAGAAATTAAAGAATAATTCTCCCCTTTCCCAATAACATAAGATACCCCCAAACAAAAAAGAAAAAGGCAATCTGCTGAGAAAGCTATCTGGGGAATCAACTTATGTTAAAAATATCTGATGGCCTCTCTTACTGGAAATGCTTAATTATTATGTTTTCTATCCAATCCCCAGAAAGCCAATAACAGCTCACACTTCTAAGGGAATTTACTGTTAGCTTGCTTTGTACTCTGACCTTCCTGAACTTCCCCCCATTAAGCAAAACTGGGAGCCCTCTTAGCTTTCCATGACTTGAGGCCTTGCACACATTGGTCCGTGTCCACTCGGGCCTCCTTCCACACA
>NW_007891334.1:0-531 GCF_000696425.1 Galeopterus variegatus
GATAGAATCAACATAGTTCACTCTGGGAGTATCCACAGCCTGCATCCCTGCCGCCATCACCCGCCCAAACGTGCATTTCACACTAACTGTGGTTTTGATTATTCTGTTTGTTCTGAGTCCCACTGACCCACATGGAGCTCCAGCAGCATTCGCATCATATGGTTGATTATGTAATTGAAGTTAGTGTTCACGATATTTGGAGCCAGGAAAATGACATTCCATGTGCAGAGCCAAATGAAGCCCTTCTTCTAGGACGAAGTGGGGAAGTTGATGAGTCTGAAGACAGGATTTTAAAATTTTGATTAAGAGATTATTATTTGCTTCATGGGGATGTGGCCTTGGACCAGGAATCATTGTAGTGAAACACTTGAAAGGATGAAAACACTGGATGAAGAGTTCAAGAATGTTCCCAGCATGACCCTGCATACCACCATTCAGAGTGGGAAGAGCTATAGGAGAGAAAACAGCATAATTTAAAAAATATAATCAGTAATCTCCATGGAGGTGCATTAGCCATGTGCCATGTCACAT
>NW_007891335.1:0-531 GCF_000696425.1 Galeopterus variegatus
TAGTGGGGGAGAGGAATTGAGGGAGGATAAGAGACCCTTTATTAGGCCCCAAAGGAGAGTGGATTTCAAGGGGGGAGAAGTCCTTGAATGTTAGTCACAGATCGGTTATTTGTTGTTCCCAGTGCGCGTGGGAAGTGGTAGGGGAGAGCATCCAGGCATCTGTGGCCAATGCCTCTAGGAACAAGGACCATTGGTGATGTAGATCCATTTTAACAGTGTGTTAGCTGATCCGTTGAAGAGCAGGTAGGGTAATTCCTGAGTAAAAGCTGGTTAAAAGTCTGGTTAGAGATTTTACCAACTTGAGTTAGAAAGTCCCAGTAACTACCCCGGCCTCCCGCACCTATTAGCAGGTCATGGATTTTGCATGACCACTACAGGCATCCCCCATAAGTGTCTGGCCACCACCTGCAGGACGTTTGAGTCTGGTCAAACATAAAGCATAGGTGTGGGCGGGAAGATTGAGAGATCAGCTTACTATTTGTAAGTGGGATAATGATGGCACTTTGGCATCCAGCTACAGGACAGTCCGCC
>NW_007891336.1:0-531 GCF_000696425.1 Galeopterus variegatus
GAAAACGAGAAATGCAGAATTTGATACAGCAAGTTTATTTAACTCTGTCAGTATATTTAATAACCGGGGGGCTGCTGGTTAAAACAGTAGGATCAAAAGAAGAAGAGAGGAAAATTGGGAGGTAGAGTAGGATACAGACAAGTAGGAGCCAGCCCTCAAAGGTCTCACACACACCCATACACATAGTTATTTTTAAATAAAAGAGGAATCTTTTCTTCTTCAATAAGAAAATAAAGAGTTGTAATACACATGTTCTTAGAACATCTTAGAAGTAATGTTACAACAGAGAATGAACCATTTGATTTTCTGGAAACTTTTTGTATAATTTATTTCATTGTGTTTTTTTTTTTTTTTTTTCTTTTTTGTAAAGTAAAATTTATTGTGGGGATTTACAACATAATGTTATGGCATCCATATACATAGGTGAATACATATAGAGACTAACATATCTATTTTGGTTTCTTTTTTACCCCAGCAAATTGATCATCTATTCGGAGACAAAGATATGAAAAACCACACAACAGTGACTGA
>NW_007891337.1:0-531 GCF_000696425.1 Galeopterus variegatus
CCTCCCCAATGGCCCTGCTGTCTTCACACTGCAGCAAAGTATTTCTAAAATGCAAACTGGATCATGTCTCTCCAGCATGGGAATAAAGGCAGCCCCCTTACACCACTACAAGCCTCTCCCTGAGCCGCCCCCATCCTCCTCCCCACCTCTCTTCACCTGCGCACTGGCCAGTCCTCCACGGTCATGTACCGCTTCCTGCAGGAAGCACCTCTGCCCTGCCCGGTCTGGGTGGAATGCTCTTTTTAAGTGCCCCAGGAATTTGGGCAGTTTTTGGACCATGATGTGTGAACACAGTAGGGTATGGGGGTTAAGAGAAACACGTCTGCTTTCAAGTCCTGTGTCCCATCTGCAGGACTATGGTCAAGTTACTTGTATTCTCTGTGCCTCAGTTTCTTCATCTGTACAAAGGGAATAAAGATAGCTTCTACCTCCTAGTCCATTCACACCTCAAGGCCTTTACCTTCAGATGCGTCAGCCTGAAAGCCCTTCCTCCCACCCCAGCCCCAATCTTCCCATGGCCTTCAGGGAGGT
>NW_007891338.1:0-531 GCF_000696425.1 Galeopterus variegatus
GGGAGTCCAAAGTCTAGGGAACACATCTGGTGTGCATCTTCTTTGGTAGTGACACAGGGTATCACACTTAAAGAAAGGCAAGAGCAGAGAGAAACTCTCACATGCTCTCCTTTTAAAGCCCTCAGAGCCTCACCCATTATTCTAAGAATAGATCCATCCATTTATGAGGGTAGTCCTCACAATTTAATCACCTCTTAAAGGCCCCACCTTTTAATTACCACAATAGGATTTCCATCCTTAACAGTCACAGTAGGGATCAGGCTTCTAATACATAAAACTTGGGGGACACAGTTCAGTCCATATAACTCCACCCCTGGTCCTCAAAGTTCATGTCCTTCTCACAGTTGAATGCACTCATTCCATCCCCAAAGTCTGAACTTGTTTCAATTCAAAAGTCCAAGTTCAAAGTCCCATCTGTAAAATCAAAACTAGCATATATATTGCCAAGATACAATGGTGGGACAAGCGTATTCCCATTCAAAAAGGGAGAAATAGGCCAAAAGAAAGGGGTAACAGGTCTTAAGCAAGCCC
>NW_007891339.1:0-531 GCF_000696425.1 Galeopterus variegatus
GAATACTTACTATGTGCTCAAGACTGTGTTAAGAATATAAGACCAAAAATATCAGTCCTTAAAAAATCAAAATCCTAAATGTCACCACAATTAGCCATTAGGAGGCTACTGTCAAAGAAACAGAAAATAGCAAATGTTAGTAAAAATGCGGAGACATTGGAATGCTTGTGCTATGTTGGTAAGAATGTAAAGCAGCTGCTATGTAAAATAGTATGGCAGTGCCTCAAAAAATTAAAAAGAAAATTATTATATTATCCAGCTATTCCACTTCTGGGTACATATCCAAAATCCTTGAGGCAAAATCTGGAAAAGATATGTGCACATCCATATTCATTGCAGTACTATTCACATAGCCAAGAGGTAGAATCAACTAAGTGTCCATGGGTAGCTAAAAGAATAAACAAATTGTGGTATATACATGCAATGGGACATTAGTCTTAAAAAGGAGAAAAATTCTGACACATGCAGCAACATGAATGAAATTTAAGGACATTATACTAAGTGCAATAAGCCAATCACACACACAAAAAA
>NW_007891340.1:0-531 GCF_000696425.1 Galeopterus variegatus
TCAGGAAAGGACATGGCCTAGGAAAGATGGAATTGTCTTTCCTCCCCTGGCTCTTCCTCCATTCATAGCTGGAGAGCACTGCCCACCCGCTCACCCTCACTCATAAACAGCAGAAATCACTCACTGTGGGAGCGACGGCAAGGCTTATTCTAAATATATTTATCCCTGTTTTCACGTGTTTGTAGTTTACTTTTCTGTAGTTGTTATTCTCTCTGTAGTACCAGAAAGTTTTTTAGGAGACTTTTGGGGGTGGTGAGGGGGCAGCTGGCTGATAAGGCCATTTTAGGGGCTCGCAGATACGTTCTTGTTAGTCCTTCGCAATGCATTATTTGGTTCCAGAACCTGGCTGCCCAGCGAGGCTCACCCCAGAGATGGCCTGCTGGCTGGTCTCAGGGCAGGCAGGCCAGTGGATGCAGCAGCATGCAAGGCACATGGCAAAAATACCCCGCAGAGGTGGGCAGGTGCTGCCGAGGAGTTTTTCTTTCTAATTAAGAGTATTATCTATTTTGGCAAAAGAGACACGAATTTCCT
>NW_007891341.1:0-531 GCF_000696425.1 Galeopterus variegatus
TTATGGAAGAGCTCACTCCCTGAAATCCTCCCCACCAGACATCCACATGCACTCTCACCTACGGCATCTGTGCACACACACACACGCACACATGTACACACACAAGCAAGCACATGCCTGCACTCAAAGGGAGAGGACTGGAATGATGAACACCACGTGTCAAAGGTATTCTGTCTGGGTGGAAGAACTGTGCTTTTTATTTTATTCTTAATTCATATAGAATTCCTTATTTGACTATAAAAAATGTTTGCCTTTATAATAAAATCCTTTAAAAACCAAGTAACACATTTTAATTACTTCCTTTATAATAAAATCCTTTAAAAACCAAGTAACACATTTTAATTACTTAATAGATGAGTGGTAAAGAATAATATTTAATATATATTCTTTTAGGAATTACAAAATCAACACATATTATGAAAAATTTAATCACCTCTAGAAGATACATTTTGAAAGTCCCACTTACCAGGGGTGATTATTATTCGTGGGTTGGAACACATCCCTCAGATTAGCCTCTCTCATTCTGCCTTT
>NW_007891342.1:0-531 GCF_000696425.1 Galeopterus variegatus
ACCGAGGGTTCGGATCCCATGTGGAGACCGGTTCCGTTCACTGGCTGAGCACGGTGCGGGCGCAACACCGATGGTTGCGATCCCGTTGCCGGTCCCCAGTATGGGCGCGACACCGAGGGTTGCAATCCCGTTACCGGTCAGTAAAAAAGACAAAAAGGAAAAAAAGGAAGAAAAAAAAAACTTTAAAAATGTTCACCCATGAAAAACAAGAGGAGTAGCTAAAGGGTCATGAAATATTTGAAAGTCTGCATTGTAAAATAAAGTAAATCAGCTTTTTTTTTCAAGTTACTCCAGAAATAGAAATATACCTATTAGCACCTGAAAATTATAAGAGAAATAAGTACTATTAAGGGACATAAGATAAATATTGAAATATGCAATTGACAATGATGATTAATACTGTGGTTTGTTTCAATGACAGGTTGTGAAGAGGAGGCCTTAGATGTGAAGATGGGAGCTGTATTGTAAGTACTGAACAGTAGAAATAGTAATGATGAAGACTAGACATAAGACAAGTGAAAATAGTCAGGG
>NW_007891343.1:0-531 GCF_000696425.1 Galeopterus variegatus
GCAGCAGGGGAGAAGAGGGCCTTGGTGGCCCCCAGGACAGCAAGACCACTAATAGGGTTCCGGTGGACCCACACAAGAGCAAGGAGCCAGAACAGCTGAAAAAGGGTAGCCATTCAGAGGCCAGTGAGTTATCGCAAGGGGCGGGTGCAGGGCCCATCCCATGGGAAGTGTTTGGAGCACTGTCAGTGGGGGAGAAAGTCCCACCGGGAGAACAATGGGACACAACAAGGACAGCCAACCTGCCCCCCAATCAGCACAGGACCACTGAGAGGAGACTGGTCAGGAATGCAATACTTTGCATGGGGTGCAGTTTGATGAAAAAACTCAGGCACAGGTCAGAGTTTCTGTACAACACAGGTGCACGGGGTCTCTGGAAAGGCAGAAGTACCTATAAGGTCAATCATTAAACCCTGAGCTGCACTAAAAGCCTTCCTTAGGGAAACAGCAACAAAGCAGCAATTTAGCTCAATAACACAGCTCAAGTACTGGTTCCCACAGGAAGTTCCCCATTTTAGAAGTAAGCAAAGGACA
>NW_007891345.1:0-531 GCF_000696425.1 Galeopterus variegatus
AGCCTGAGTCGGAGGGTGCCAGGTTGAGCACACAGGATTGAGGGGGGCCGGACAGCCAGGATGCCACGTGGACACTGAGCACCACGAGCGCATGGCGGCCATGCCCGTTTGATCTGAAGCCCTGTTAGTGGAGCTGGGACACAGGCACTGGCGACTGAGTCATTCTCATCAGAAGACTAACCAGGCAGTCGGGCCGTCAAGATGAAGCCTGTGAAACACGCCAGGCCCAGTGCTTCCCTGCTGTCAGGGCCGCCTGCCCCTGAGAAGGTCAGTACTGTGCGGCCTTTGGGGTATGTGGCTCCAGGTCTTTCAGAGCCCATTACTAACTTGCTCTCATCCCCTCTTTCTCTCACTCAGCTCCTCCCTGAGCTAGGTGACTTAAGGTGACTTCTGTTTTTAAAGAAGAGCTTGGGGTCTATTCAAACAAAGTGTCAACCCTCTCCACACCAGCTTACCAGGGTTCCCTTTCAACTGGTCATCCTCCTCCTCCAGTTCAAAGAGCCCGCAGCCCGCTGTGTCCACGAGCAGCAA
>NW_007891346.1:0-531 GCF_000696425.1 Galeopterus variegatus
AAAAAAAAAACTTGTTAAAACTTTAAGCCCACCTATGTCTCTTCCTGCCTTATAGAATGTCATCTGGCTTGTTTCACTAAAAATTACCAGCCTATGTTGTTAAACTATAACCCCACCTATGTCTCTTGCTGTAATTTCATGGACTAAAGAATAAATGCAGGAAGAGAGCCCCAATTTGGGGTTAATTTCCCAAATGGAAGGAATGCCTCTTGCTTGAGGGTTCTGGGGAAGTTAACTGCTTCGGGGCTTCTCACTGCTCAGAACAGATGGGCTTTGAGTAATCCTTTGTGGCTCCATCATCCAGGGGAAGAGGGGTGAAATATCCATGGAGGACAAAGCAACAGAAAGACACAGAGAGATGTGCATTGTAATTCTAGGCTAGTTGTATTAGTCAGGATTATTCAGAGAAATAGAACCAATAGGGTGTGCATATATATGGAGAGAGAGATTTATTTTAGGGATTTGGCTCACATTTTTATGAAGGCTAACAGGTCTAAAATATGCAGGGTGGGCTGGAATGTTGGAGACCCA
>NW_007891347.1:0-531 GCF_000696425.1 Galeopterus variegatus
AAATATTCATCAAGCTTACCATCCACATGTCAGAGGATAATAAGCAAGGTGACAATGAAATATGTATCTGACTTGTCTAGCAGTTACATCAACTGTGTGTTTTGCCATTCTGGGGTATTTGAATTTGATGAATAGAAGCGCAATCATTGACACCTTTGATGACAATGATTATTATGTAGACAGATAAACATTTCACTCAGATATGCATTAAGCTTCATGTCATATTACCCTGTCCTCAGTCCTTAGTTTGATCTATGTTAAGAATCCACATGAACAAAATTAGTCGCTCTCCTTAAATACAGATGTGAAAATTGCTAACTTTCTCAAAGTTTTCTTTCTTTTTTTTTTCCAAAGTTTTCTTATATTCCCTTTCATTGTAGGCCAAAAAAGAGTTCCTTCTTATCAATAGAATACCCATATGTCTACTAGTTTCCTTTTCTGAGTACACAAAATTACATACCTAAATATCGACTGTCATCTATGTGCTCACTTTAATGTATTTGCTAATCCTATTTCCAATAACATAATCTA
>NW_007891348.1:0-531 GCF_000696425.1 Galeopterus variegatus
GGTGAAACACTGAGTGAGCAGGTCCTATCACAGGCTGTAGGGTAAGGGCTTCATGCAGAAGGAAGAGGCATGAAAGGTGGCACCATGCCAAGCTGGTGTCAAAGAACAATTAGTCATTTAATGAAACATATGTGGACTTTGCCTTCTGAAAGGTGGTCCTGGTTACAAAGAGTGTTACTTTAAAAAGTAGCACAGTATTGAAGAGTAACCACATGAACGGCACAATAACTAGATGCTTTCAGAGAGTGTAAGACATTGATATTCTTTAGTAGTATTTGTGTTAAAATTATTTGTAGCTTGTTTACTGTTAGTGTGCTAAAAATTATAGCATTCAGAAAATGTACATAGAAACAACAACATTGAGAACTCCTGATCTGGAACCTTTCTACTGTTACCAGTGAGAGAGTATAGCCAGACTTTCTATTGTTTAGAGAAACGGATGGGTGGAGAAAACAGTCAACCAAAAAAGGAAAAAAAAAAAAACCCCGAAAAACAAAAAATGATTTATGGTTTCAGCTTTGCTAGCATACC
>NW_007891349.1:0-531 GCF_000696425.1 Galeopterus variegatus
CACAATAACTAACTACATTGTATATTGACAAAATAAAAATAAAAATAAAAATAAATAAAAAAATAAATTTGGTGAAGGATAGGAGCAGATAAGTTACACACCCCAAAGAAACACACATGGCTGATAAGTATATTCTAAGATCTGGTTGCGGGTGGGGCGTGGCTGTCCTGGATGTGGGCAGGGATGAGGCCAAGGTCCTCGGCCCACGTCTCAGGACCCCCTGGCGTCTGGGCTGGCTCCGTAGCTGGCCTGGATGTGGGCAGGGCGTGGCACAGGCCTGGTGTTAACTCTTGTTTACATAACTGCAGCTGCCTCCAGCCTGGTCCCCATGTGCATGCGTTTGCTTTCCTACAGCCTAGCTTCATCGAAATAGCCAGAGATCCTTTCAAAACGGAAGGCAGATTGAATCACTCTACTGCTCAAAATGCTCCAATATTTCCCTATCATAAAGTAAAATCTAAAGCCTTCGGGTCCCTACGTGGTGTGTTCTCTTGCTACCTCTATGGGTCTTATTTCCTACCACCTTCATCC
>NW_007891350.1:0-531 GCF_000696425.1 Galeopterus variegatus
TCTGGCCTGCAAGGAACTTAAGCTAGAAGAGAGCCTGAAACAAACAATTGCCCAGGCTCTGTGGAAGCACAGGAGTGGAGCTAATTCCCTGTGCAGGGGGTATCAGCAGAGGCTTCCCAGAAAAACCGAGTCCTTCAGGTACACTGTGTGTACCAGGAACATGTGTAAGAATATAGCCAGAGAAGCAAGGAAAAAAACATCCAGTTATTGGTATCATAGAGGGAGAGGGTGTTACTCTTTCAAATAATTTTAAAACAATTTGACATTTTTATAATTTTCTTTTGCAAGTTTACTAGCTATGTTTTACTTCTGTTAAATTTATTACTATCATTAATTGATGCATAATAATTGTACATAGTTATGAGGTACAGTGTGATATTGCATATGTGTATACGATGAGTAAGGATCAAGTCAGGGTCATTAGCGTAGCCATCACCTCAAACACTCGTCGTCTCTCTGTGCTGGGGCCATTCTTTCACCCCTCCTTCCCTCCCTGCTGCCTTTGGAGTTGGCTGTCCCACCCTGCAGAGG
>NW_007891351.1:0-531 GCF_000696425.1 Galeopterus variegatus
GACACCCCTGCAGGGCAGCAGCCCCGTGGAAGCCCCTCCACAGCCCCTGCTGGGCTGCTCCTCCCACACGTGCATGGACACCTTCCTCACCGTGCCTGGAACCTGAACCCTCAGCAGAACCTCTCCATGCTGATGTCCTCCTCAGCTTGTCTGGGCTCTAGCTGCCCACTCCAGTGTCCACCTTCCCCTTCCTCCCCGCCTGGGTTCTCACAGCTGGCACTGCCCACCCTCAGCCTCCTCCCCCTGCTCAGGCTCTGGGTGAAGCGGGGTGAAAGGAAAGGGCAAGGGAGGGAAGGAGAAAGAGATCCAACTGTGTTTTCACTCCCACTCCCTTCTCTTTTCCTGGAAACTTGAACAGTTGCTTTCTTTTCCTGCATATGGACTTGTTTGCGTGCTTTCCTCTGTACTGCATTTACTCCTGTCCTAAAACCTTCTCCTCAAACTTCTTTTCACCTAAAGCTCTCACTCCAAATCCAATTCACCACCAAATTTCTCCAGAAGAGCCTCTCAGGTTGCCTCCACAGCAATCTG
>NW_007891352.1:0-531 GCF_000696425.1 Galeopterus variegatus
CCGGGGCCTTGGTGTTATCAGCACCACACTCTCCCGAGTGAGCCACGGGCCGGCCCAAAGGAATTTAATCACGCAAAAGAGAAGCAAGTAAAGCATGAAACTACACCTAGCATGATCGTTGGACCTGAAGGGGGCAGAAAAGAAAAGGGGGTCCACATCTGGAATGTCGGAGAACCAGCAGTAAAGTTGTGGAGTGGAGGACAGAATATAGAATAGTAGCATAGACAAATTGGAGCAATATTGGTACTTGGTTTTCAAAGAGCATAAATTCAGGTCTTTTTTTGTAAATATAAAAGAGAAAAGAAAAAGATATAACCAGACCAAAGGCCACTTTACTCTGAGAAAGAAACTGGAAAAATTACATTAAAATGTTTAATTTGCAATATACACAATACTGAGCTTGAGGTGCTGCCTGGTGGGAATGTCACAATATGTAGTAGGAGAGTCAAGTTCATAAAGAGATTCTTAAAATAATTCTCAGAAATTCTGTGCATATGAGCTCTCTATAGTGGCTACAATATGCATTTAATA
>NW_007891353.1:0-531 GCF_000696425.1 Galeopterus variegatus
TATCTGTAATGAGAGAGAGGGAGAAAAGAGAGAGGTCTTTATTTTAAGGAATACACTCACAGGGCTATGGGGGCTGGCAAATCTAAAATATGAAGGGCAGGCTTGAGAGCCAGGAAGAGTTGACGTTACAGTTTTGAGTCTGAAGGCTTTCTGGAGGCAGAATTCATTCTTCCTCTGAGGACCTCAGACTTTTCTCTGAAGGCCTTCAAGTGACCGGATTAGGTCTACCCACAGTATGGAGGATAATCTGCTTTACTCAAAGTTTATTGATTTAAATGTTAATCCCATCTAAAAAAATACTTTTGCAGCAACATCTAGACTGGTGTTTGACCAAACAACTGAATACCATAGCCTAGCCAAGCTGACACATAAAATTGACAATCATAGACAATTTTTATCTTATACTTTATTAGCAGTAGAGTGTTTCATTAATGAACTGCTCTATAAACATAGGATTTGCAATTTTTTTTCCCTCAAACTTATTTGGGAGGAAATAAAAAGTTTGTCTTCTTTTCACAATGCAAGGTGTCT
>NW_007891354.1:0-531 GCF_000696425.1 Galeopterus variegatus
ACAGGCACTTCATTACCTGTCATCATAATGCTGGACGAGAGGACCCAGGAATTATGGCTGGATATATGCTCGCTTTAAGACCCTCGAAACAGCATCAAAGACCAGTGCAAGCACCAGCACCACGTTGGCAACACAGGACAGGTAAATCTCAGGAAGACCCACACAACGGATTGGATTGAGACACCCTCATTTCTAGTATAGAAGTGGGCAAAACCTGGGACTGGAACACGAGTGCAAGAGAAGTACTTTGAAGGGAAGGCAACCAAGGCCTGACACCACTATGGATAACAGTTCTCCCACCTCTGAGAGAAAAGCCAGTTGTCAAGGAGAACGCATGTACTGATCTCACAGAGAACACAGTCTTCACTACCCTGACAAGAGGGGTGACGGTAGGGATGAGGCCTCTGGGTTAAATTTCTGCGAAGGATTGTAGTAAACGTAATTTCATTTCCTTGCAGGAAAAGGTCGCGCAGTGGGAACATACGTGAGCGTTTCCGAAGCAGTACAGAACAGGAGACAGTCAGACTCCGG
>NW_007891355.1:0-531 GCF_000696425.1 Galeopterus variegatus
ATCTAGGCAATAAATCAACAGAGTAACCATTACTCTTTCAGAAGGAGAGAAGAAATCTAGGATAATTAGAGGGGGGTAGGGGGAGGGAGAGGAGGATGAGTAGAGATTGGACAAGGGGCAAAAAGAATAACTAAGATTCGTAACAATATATATGCTAGTAATATTGATTTGATCGACATATGTCAATGTCGAACCCCAAAAATATGTATAATCAATTGTGATTCATTAAAAACTTAAAAATAAATAAATGTTACTTAAAACAAATAGTGAAATAGAATCTAGGTAAAAGGAAAATGTCCAGAATACACAGGGAACAGGGTTAGATGGTCTAACATATACATATAATTATAGTCCCAAAAGGAGAACAGAGAGAGAATTAGACAAAAGTAAAAATTGAAAATATGAATGCTATAACCTCTAAAGAAAGTATATCTATAATTAAATAAAAATTTTCCACCAAAAAAATTCTAGTTCCAGATGGTTTCATTAGTGAATTCTACCAAATATTTTAATAAAGAATTAATAGCGGGC
>NW_007891356.1:0-531 GCF_000696425.1 Galeopterus variegatus
TATGTGTGTGTGTGCATCTCACGATTTTTTTATCCATTCATCTGTCGACAGACACTTTAGTTTGTTTTCATATCTGGGTATTGGGAATAATGCTGCCATGAACATGGGGATGCAGATCTCTCTTCTAGGTACTGATTTTATTTCCTTTAAATATATATACCCAGGAGTAGGATTGCTGCATCATATGGTAGTTCTTTTTTAATTGTCTGAGGAACCTCCATACTATTTTCCATTATGGCTGTATCAACTTGCATTTCCATGACCCGGGTATAAGGATAACCTTTTCTCCACATCCTCACCAACACTTGTTATTATTATTATTATTTTTTTGACTTTTTGATAATAGTCATCCTAACGGGTGGGGGGAAATATCTCACTGTGGTTATATTTGCGTTTCCCTGACGGTTAGTGCTATTTTTTTTTTTTTTTGTCTTTTGTCTTTTTTCCGTGTCCAGCAATGGATCGCAACCCTCAGTGTTGCCCCTGTACCGGACCAGGGACCGGCAACGGGATCGCAAGCCTCGGTGTTGC
>NW_007891357.1:0-531 GCF_000696425.1 Galeopterus variegatus
GGTTGGCGCCGCCGCGGGCGCCGCGCGGAGTGGATAGCTAACCGCCCGACAGCCGTCTCCGCAACCCTCCCGACCCGCTCAGCCCCAGCGCTGTCCCCGGCGCAGCTCCCGCTACACTCCTTCCGGGCCTCTGGCGTCGTCCGGCCACGCAGTCTTCGCTGCCTCACTCTCACCTCGCCGGGGAACGGAGCCCGGGCCCCCGCCGCCTCCTCCCGCAAGGCGCGGCCTGAGAAGCACCAAAAGAAGCTGATTGAGGTAGAGACAAATGATCATCTATACTGACCATTTTGATAGTTTTTGAAATATATTCTCTCTTTAAAAAGAGACCAAAACATGTCAAAAAATACTACCCTGGAAACCTTATAAATACTTCAGTGTGAAGAACCCTCCACTTAGAACACACAGTTTATCTTCAGACATCTTAGGGGAGTTTGATAAAGAACGGCAGTTATAGCTTTTAAGATGGCGACGGGTCTGGAGCGGCTGTGCCAGGAGACAGCGCAACCCTGAGAAGTGTGCGCTGTGATACCA
>NW_007891358.1:0-531 GCF_000696425.1 Galeopterus variegatus
GGCGCGACACTGAGGGTTGCAATCCGTTGCCGGTCACGAAAAAAGAGACAAAAAGGAAAAAGGAAAAAAAAAATCATGAACAGAATCTGAAAGTGATAGATTCTAAAAGTTATTTCTGTCTAATCTTCTCCTTACCCTGGCACCATTGCCCCCAAGCACACATATGCTAGAAGTCCAAATTTGCTCTGATTATGAATTTTTATTAGGTTTTCAAACTTTGGAACAGAACCAACAGGTGTAAGGAGTAAATATTTTAAGTTTATGAATTTCTAGGTATACTTCAGCATTACCATCTACCCCTACCAGAAATGTTAAAATTATATCACTAAATTACTGAGCTGGACTGAGCAATTTCATGGAGACTAGGCCAAACTGGCAAGAAAGTCTCCTGGTGTTGGCCAATTGGGCTTTCTCTCTAAGGCAGACTGTCCCTTGAAACTCTCTCTACTCAGACTTTATGCCACTTTGTAACTACTGATCTGTTTTGTACTTTTTTCAAAATTTTTATTTTATTTATTTATTTATTTATTT
>NW_007891359.1:0-531 GCF_000696425.1 Galeopterus variegatus
TGTCCTTAAAAACAGTGTTGTAGTTGTCCTTAAAAACAGTGAATGGTAATACTAAGAGATTCCCTAAAAGGTTCTTATGTGTTGCAGACATACTCTTTGTTATCTCCATCATGGAGTACTAATAAAATTTCCCCTCAATTGTCCAGATCGATCACCCCAGTGAACAGCATAACTTTCTTCTTGGCCTGTTGATTTGGAGGCATAAGGAGCTCAAAGTCACCTGATGACAGTCTTAACCTCCAGTTCAGTGCAATTATTATGATTACTTCTGGTAGAAACATTGCTTCCTCTGGAGCTAAACTGAGACTGTTAGTCCAGCAGAACATAAAGCTGTGGAAATGTAAGCAAAACTTTTGCTAGTGGGTCACTAGGGGTAATGACAAGTAGTGCTACTCTCATTGATTCCCTTTAATTCCCGAACTCATGAATCCTGGCTATGGGAGAAACACTACCATATACTGGACACTGACTCAGAACAAATACAGCCTTCTGGAGAACCTTGCTCTAACCCTGAAAGATATTGTCACCTAG
>NW_007891360.1:0-531 GCF_000696425.1 Galeopterus variegatus
TCAGACATCTAAATCACCCCCAGCCTCTCTAACATTACCAAATGAAACTCCAGATATTGTAGAGTAGAAACAAATCATCCCTGTTGTGCCGTGTCCAAATTCCTGACTCATGGTATCCATGAGTATAATAAAATGATTATTTTATACCACTGAATTTTGAGTTGGTTTATATCACACAGCTAAAGACAACTGAAACAGAGATCAACCCCTAAATCATCTTGGTCATGGCTGCTTCTGCTCAAGAGTAACATCAACACTAAATTCCCTTACTCCTTAAACTTGGCAATTAAATTTATCAATCTTGAATTTAAATGTCACTTTCCTCCAGAGTGCCAGGGAAAAGCAGAAATCTCACAAACTGCAGGAAGTAATCACAGACACAGATAAAGCATCAAAAACAGTGCCAAGAGAATTCAAGTTTCTAAATGTTGTGTCTTAGACCTTGATGCTTTATATTACACCACCAATGTGAACTGTTAGTTTGAGCTCATTTATTCAGATGACAAAGATGTTAGAATCCTCACTCTGTCA
>NW_007891361.1:0-531 GCF_000696425.1 Galeopterus variegatus
TGAGTCTCAACAAGAAAAGTGCTAATATTTCACAGGGAGGTTTGGAGGGTCAGATGGCTTTACACAGGGATAAAGACCTCACGCAGTGCCTGCCACAGAGGAGTCCTTGCCAAGTGTGAATCCCCTCCTCCAGTACCTAATCCATTGCCTTTTCACCCAAGCTCCTCTGTCTTCCCATCTTGCTGAGGCCTGGGCCTCCCCACTGCCCGACCCTGGACTTTGCAGATGTGGCAACGCGGAAAGCATTAGGCTCGCTGGCGATTGTCTGCACGGCCGTGTTTATGTTTGCAATAAAAGCAAGCAGGTGCTGGCAATTTAACTAATCAGGTACCATCCCAGCCCCAGACGCCTGACTGCATTCCCCCAGCCTGCAATTAGCCTGGTCCCTGGTCCTCCAGCCCTGCACACGGCTCCGATTACCACCACAGGATGGACAAATCGCGAACAGGCAGACCCTCAGCAATCCCAGACCAGTGACGTGGCGCTGAGACCTCTTGAGGCCCATGCCCTTGGTGACATCAAAACAGGCTT
>NW_007891362.1:0-531 GCF_000696425.1 Galeopterus variegatus
TAGAATTGTGAGACCAGTAAAACTATCTTTCAAAAACAGGAGGAAATAAAGATATTTTCAATAAAGAGGTAACAAAGCCAGAGTTCACTAATGACCCTCACTGTAATAACTTCTAAGGATGTACTTCAGAAAGAAGGAAGGGATTGCAAAAGTAAGATTGGAGGTGAAAGAAGAAACAGTGAGCAAAGAAAATCATACATATGTGGATTGATATAAACAAATGTTATTTACCTAAATGACTAAGTTTTTTGGTGCTCCCTTATATTTTGTGTCCATGGCAATTGTGTCCATGGCAAGTGCCTTACCCATTTTACCAAGCCCCGGGGGAGGCTCTCAACATTCAGTGTGAATTTTCCCTTTATCTCCCGGTTTTCAGCATGGTACTCTCCTCCTATCCCCATCCTTAGCTGGGCCAGAGTCCCTCTGGCTCAGTATCTCAAGAGAATGAACCTCTAGCCTTTTGCTTGGAGGAAAAAAGATCTGGGCTCCAGTGCTTGTTATACAGACCTCCAGAAGTATCGTTACATAAAC
>NW_007891363.1:0-531 GCF_000696425.1 Galeopterus variegatus
CCTTGGAATCATTACATAGTTAGCTAAACTTCCTTCACCGTCACCCACCCCCGGCACGCACACACCATACACACACATGTACTAACTCCTTCCCAAGATCTATTATTTTAGCAAGTATCTAACCATTTTATTATGTTTTCCATGACTTCAGTGCTCACACACGTGTGTGTGTGTTTGTGTGTGTGTGTATTTGTATGCTATTTGTTATACAGATATATCTTTCTTTCCCTTACGTGCTACAAACTACTATTTATATAAAACTACACACACACACACTAACTCCTTCCCAAGATCTGTTATTGTAGTAAGTATCTAACTGTTTTATTATGACAACTAACTCCTTCCGAAGATCTGTTATTGTAGTAAGTATCTAACTGTTTTATTATGACAATAGGGATTTTAATGTGGGCACTCCATAATAAAATTGCCTAAACTGCTGTTTTGGTGAATCACATTATTTTCTTTCTCTATAAATGCGATATCTCAAATATCCTAAACTAGAATTCAAAACTCTTGATAATATTAAATTTC
>NW_007891364.1:0-531 GCF_000696425.1 Galeopterus variegatus
CGGGAGCACCACCGCGCTCCCAAGCGGCGCACTGTAGCAGTGCGCCACCGGGCCGGCCCGTCTGTGGTTATTATTTAGTCACCTTACAAATTGACATGCATGATGCATACTTATTTCTTCAGAAATAAAGAGGTGTTTGCCTAATGCAATCCATAAACTTATCTGAATTCTAATACAGAAAATCTGAATTAAATGCCTTTATTGGAGAGAAGGTAGACTATTACTATAAAAGATTTGGAAGTTGAAGCCTTAGATGATTGCTTTGTTTAATATTTTGAAATGACTCTGCAAAGGAAGTGTGGGGGCTGGCTAATCAGCTCAGTTGGTTAGAAAGCATCCTTGTAATACCAAGGTCAAGGATTCAGTTCCCCAGTACTGGCTAGCCACCAAAAAAGAAAACAAAAGGAAATTTGATTTTTTTCAGCTGGGAATTCCAAAATTCCCTGTTCTTTTAATCACTGGACTAATTATCCTTCCTTTCTTCCTTCCTTCCTTCCTTCCTTCCTTCCTTCCTTCCTTCCTTCCTTCCTT
>NW_007891365.1:0-531 GCF_000696425.1 Galeopterus variegatus
TTTTGTGCACAACTGAATTTTGTTATCTCTGGTGGAATCCAACAAGCTTCCTTTTTTTTTTTTAGGGATGGCTACAAAATAGGCCACTCTTCCCATTGCTTATATCTGTTTGCTTTGTGAAGTAGATTTACCTCATCTGTAAATAAATTCAACCTAATTCTCCAGGATTCTGGCAGTTTCTATTTCCCAGAGAAACTTATAAGAGGGAAGTTAGAAAAAATAAAGTTCCTGCCACAAAAGCTGGCCTACCTCCTATGCTACCCGTTGTAGATTCCCATCACCTTTGAATAGCATCTAGGTGCTGTTCTAATCTAGGTGACTTAGCTGGTGGGGTGACTCAGACTTTCTGAGTGGTCCTCTTCTCTGCTGGCCCTTGGTCATCAATCGTTTCATAGGTTCAGATTGCTGTACTTGTAAAATATAGAGAGGGGAATGACAAGAAAGGCCGTCATAGATGATCTTGAAGCCAAATGTGTTATTTCCTTCCTCATTTTATAAGAGAAACCTCACTTCTTTCTGAAGAATGGAGTC
>NW_007891366.1:0-531 GCF_000696425.1 Galeopterus variegatus
AGAGGTCAAACTGATGGCAAATATCAAGCTTGGTGATAAAATATTAAACTTTTTTTTTTTTAACAGTTTTTTATTTTTCGTGACCAGTAACAGGATCGCAACCCTCAGTGTCACGCCCATACCGTGACCGGCAACGGGATCGCAACCCTCAGTGTCGTGCCCACACCATGCTCAACCAGTGAGCGGACCGGTCTCCATATGGGATCCGAACCCTCGGCGGGAGCGCCACCACCCTCCCAAGCACCGCACTCTACCGAGTGCGCCACCGGGCCGGCCCTAAAATATTAAACTTTCTTTAGTTTTAATTTAATTTCCCTCTTGTTATGAGTACAAATGGACATTTTTTCTGTGTTTAAGATCCATTTGAATTTTCTTTCCTGTGAATTCTATTTTGCTGTTGGACTCAATCTCTGATTAGAGTTTTTTACATATTAGAAATATTAGCCCACTATAATTTAAGTGGCAAAATGTTTTTCTCAATTTGACATGTCTTTTTGTTTGCTTATTTTTCTTTTTTCATGCAGATTTTTT
>NW_007891367.1:0-531 GCF_000696425.1 Galeopterus variegatus
AAAGCGCAATTCATGAGTTAGGAAGGCGCGTTTCATTGAGAAAGAACATTTCTTTATTGCAGTTCCGGGCGTGAGAGTTCTCGAGTGAGGAAGATTCTGGGAGTCCAGGCGAGCCAGGTGCGCTGGCCTTGGTGCTGAAGGTGAAGTCTGTGCCTGTGGATGCAACCTCTCTCAAGCCGTTGGCCATCTGTTGAAAGGAAGGAGATCATGCCTTCTTAATACTTCCCGCCCAGGGTATGAGTTTGATACGTGTGTGTGTGTGTGTGTGTGTGTGTGTGTGTGTTTTCTGTGTGTGTGTGTAAAATGGGAATAGCACAGTGCCGGAACATAAACAAATGCCAAATAAATTTTCATTAATTGAACAGATATTTAGATACCTTTATCCCAATCCCCTCCACAACTTTTTTATTAAATTCAATGTGGGAAAATTTTACTAAATAACAGTCTTACAATGTCTTAAGGGTACCTGAATTTTTTCTAGCTTTCTTTTCACCATTTGATTTAGACATTATTGTGGAGAAGTTTGGACAA
>NW_007891368.1:0-531 GCF_000696425.1 Galeopterus variegatus
CCCACTTGCCCACACCATATTCGGGGTTGAGCCCAATCTCTCTCCCCCACTGCAGGACCCCTGTTGCAGTGGTCCCTGTACCCTTCACAATGTGCTGAATAAAGTCTTCCTTCCCTAGCAAGTGTCGTTAAATAATTGCTCTTTAACATGGTGAACTAAGAATGGTGTTGGCATTTTAAAGGTTGTAAAAGAAATCAAAGACAAGTACGCAGTCTAAAACGTTTGCTATCTGGCCCTTTACAGTTTTTGGACCCCCACTTATCCCAGTGTGGTGACTCTGGCTGAGCCCCTGAGCCCAGGGGCGGGGGGAGCACCAGGGTTTGGGGCATGGCACACCGCAGGGCTGCAGTCTCCCACTGGGCCTTGTGCAGGGCCTGGGCTGGCCAAGGGAGGCACAGCCAGGCTCTCCCCAGCCCCAGTCCCTGCCTGGGTCACCTCTCTGCGGCTCAGTCCTCCTCCATCCCAGGAGGAGGTGAAAAATGTGATACCTCAAAGTGGACATGAAAGTTTAATGGGGCCGATGCATATTTA
>NW_007891369.1:0-531 GCF_000696425.1 Galeopterus variegatus
GGTGGGCTCTGATCCAATGACAGGTGTCCTCACAAGAGACAGAAGAGGACACACAGACACAGAGGAGAAGCCATGTGAAGACGGAGGCAGAGAATGGAGTGGTGCGGCCACAAGCCCAGGGACGCCTGGAGCCACCAGGAGCTGGAAGAGGCAGGAAGGATACTCCCCTGGGGCCTCTGGAGGGAGCACGGCCCTGCCACACC
Organism: Galeopterus variegatus; assembly: GCF_000696425.1. Classification (NCBI taxonomy): domain Eukaryota; kingdom Metazoa; phylum Chordata; class Mammalia; order Dermoptera; family Cynocephalidae; genus Galeopterus; species Galeopterus variegatus. The sequence goes on from NW_007891369.1 coordinate 204, forward strand.
TGCACCTCACACTTCTGCCTCTGGAACTGGGAGAGGACACATTCCTGTTGTTTTAAAGCACCGGTTTGTAGTCATTTGTTACAGCAGTGCCAGGAGACTGATGCACCCGCACGTGTAGATGAAACAAAGCTCATGGAAGGAAAGGAAAACCAGTGAGTGCATGGGGGTTGCCTGGATGGGGGACACGGTGGATGGGGTGGTGGCATGTGGCTTTTTTGTGGGTGATGGGCTCCCGGTGCTTATTCAATTACAGTAAATGAAATAACATATAAGAGAGCTCAGCATGCACCAGGGATAGGCCGAGTCCTGATCCAGGGGCCCTGATCTC
>NW_007891370.1:0-531 GCF_000696425.1 Galeopterus variegatus
GTAAATGAAGTTGGATGATAATATTGCAGTGACAGGGAGCAACTTCCTGGCTTCTGAGGGTAACCAAATGGCATATTTGAAATAAAGAATGTCCTATAAATCAGTTGGTTACATGGCTAAAATATCTATAAGTAGATGAGACTAATAGGACGGCTACCCACCATATTAGGTAGAAAAAGCAAAATAAAAACAGTTTTAATAGGTTAAGATATTGGGCTAAAAGTATTGCATATATTTAAGGCAGATAAATGGAAAGTTCTTGGGATCATATATACACAACAGAAAATATGGGGCTTACTAGTAGTTCATAAGAAAACTTACAGTATATATTTGAGAATCCACAGTGTAATTGCCAAAAACCTAATGAAAACTTATTTTTATTTTTATGAATAATGTATCCCTTTTACATTATTCTCCTCTATCAATTTTTATATTTTAATGTAGCATGTATTCTTCTTTCATAGGTTTTTAAATTTTGATATAGAATTTAGATCAAAGAAAATTAACCCTTTTAAAGTGTACAACTCAGTG
>NW_007891371.1:0-531 GCF_000696425.1 Galeopterus variegatus
CATTTTTCACTCTCCCAGAATATTCTCATCTTCACATTAAAGGATTCTTTTTTCCTTGGAGTATCCTGTTTTACTTTTCTATTTACTATAAGGTAATTCTTCCTCATAGTACCTTATCTTTGGGGCCTATGTAATGCATTTTCTTTTTATTTTATTTATTTATTTATTTATTTATTAAAAAGATGACCGGTAAGGGGATCTTAACCCTTGACTTGGTGTCGTCAGCACCACGCTCACCCAGTGAGCTAACCGGCCATCCCTATATAGGATCCGAACCCGTGGCCTTGGTGTTATCAGCACCACATTCTCCCAAGTGAGCCATGGGCTGGCCCGTAATATATTTTCGTTGATATCAAACTCGGTATTTTATTTTATTTTATTTTATTTTATTTTATTTTATTTTATTTTATTTGTCTTTTTTGTAACCAGTAAGGGGATCGCAACCCTTGGCTTGGTGTCGTCCACACCGTGCTCAGCCAGTGAGTGCACCGGCCATTCCTATATAGGATCCGAACCCGCAGCGGGAGCGTT
>NW_007891372.1:0-531 GCF_000696425.1 Galeopterus variegatus
TTGCGATCCCGTTGCTGGTCCTGGTCCGGTACGGGCGCGACACTGAGGGTTGCAATCCGTTACCAGTCACGAAAAAAGACAAAAAGGAAAAAAAAAAAAAAAAAGAAACTCAAGCTCAAAATAGACAAAGGCCTTGGTAAGGACAAAGGTCTCCTGAGAACTTTACCCATGCGAACAGACTGATGCCTATGTCTATTTTCTACTCCACAAAGTGAGATGGAAGGTTGTATGATTTGCAGTGGAAAAGATGGTGTATAAACAACTTGGATATTTTAAGACATGTCCCCACTTCCATGTTGGTTTCTAAACCTCCATATAGAGAGTGTTTGTTTTTAGCTTGTAATATACATACAGTTATCTTGCCTCTCCCCTTTCTGTTTCGCTTGCATGTGGTTTAAGGCTTACCTTCTTTGGCCTCAGATACTGGCGGCTGCCGACACCTACAGTACAAGCATGTAACAGGAAGCCCACGTATGCACAGGAAGCTCGCTGGAACTCCTCTCACTTTTCGTACCAGGCCCAGCATGTGGG
>NW_007891373.1:0-531 GCF_000696425.1 Galeopterus variegatus
ACTTTATCATAGGTATGTACATGTAGGAAAAAAACAGTGTATATAGGTCTCGGCACTATTATGGTTTCAGGCATCCACTGAGGGTCTTAAAATGTATCCCCCGAGGACAAGAGGGGATGACTGCAAACTTCTGTTTATTAGCCACCCAGCTTATGGCATTTCATCAGAGTAGCTTGAAGGGACCAAGAGAAGTCCCATCGGCTGGCCTCCTCTCCCACACCTCAGCAGCCGTCTCGTGCAGGTAGCGCCTTTGGGACACACTTGCCCTTATTCTAGATCCACCGTCTTCATGAAAACACTGACTCTCCTCCTTCTGGAAGCCCAGGCCTCCTGGGGTCCTAGTGCTCACCTGAGGAACCCGGTACCTTCCCTGTAACCCAGAGAGAGGCTGCTGCCGGCACACTTGCGTCAGCCAATGTTTTCTTTCAGGAAAGCCACACAGCAGGCAACTTCGCATGGAGCCTCCCTGCGGGTCCCTGGAGGAGGGCGTTTCCTGGCCTCACTATTCCCGACCCATTCATGAGGGAAGGA
>NW_007891374.1:0-531 GCF_000696425.1 Galeopterus variegatus
TATCTGCAATTGTTTGAGGAACCTCCATACCATTTTCCATAGAGGCTGCACCATTTTTCAGCCCCACCAAAAGTATATGAGAGTTCGTTTTTCTCCACAACCTCGTCAGCACTTATTATTCTCAGTTTTTTGGATATTAGCCATCATAACTGAGGTGAGATGGTATCTCAAAGTGATCTTGATTTTACATTTCCTGGATGCTGAGTGATATTGAACACTTTTTCATGTGTCTGTTGGCCATTCGTATATCTCACTTTGAGAAATGCCTTTTCAGCTCCTTTGCCTATTTTTTAATTGGGTTATTTGCTTTTTGGGGTTTTTTGTTTGTTTGTTTTTTGTTTTGTTTTTGCTGTAAACTTGTTTGAGTTCCTTTTATATTCTAGCTATTAATCCTTTGTCAGATGTATATTTTGCAAATATTTTCTCCCACTCTGTTGGTTGCCTATTTACTCTGTTGATTGTCTCTTTTACTGTTCAGAAGCTTTTTAGTTTGATATAATCCCATTTGTTTATTTTACCTTTAGTTGCCTG
>NW_007891375.1:0-531 GCF_000696425.1 Galeopterus variegatus
CAGCTGTCCCCAGCCCGAGATGGGACCGCACGGGAGCAGGTCCTCTGCCCAGGGTCCCAGGCCCGGCTGTTCGACCCTGAGCGGTCGGTCCGGGACTTCTGTCCCCTGATCCCTCAGGCTTCCCGGAGCCGTCGCCTGCACCCAGCCTGGCTGCTCCGGGTCCCTCCTGTCACCCGGTGGGAGCCTCCTCCCCACACGGACCCCACCAGCTCCCAGTTCCTCACCAGCCCTGAGGTCCCGCAGAGCCTCGCGCCACTCGGCTTCCATCCGAGCCCTGTAGTCCCCAAACAAGGAGCGCATCAGCTGCCTCTTCCCGGGCAAAGGAGTCCTGTCCCTGCGCAGGGCTCGAACTGCCCCGACGGCCTGCTCTTCTGCGGGCAGAGACAGGGGACCCGTGACCTCCTCTGCGCGCCTTCCAGCTCCCGGGAACGCCCGCAGGCCGGGAACCCCCACCGTCCACGTCCCCAAGGCTCCGCCGGGCCTTACTCTGCTTCGGGGTCGGTTTCTGCCTCCTGAGGCCCAGCTCCAGCT
>NW_007891376.1:0-531 GCF_000696425.1 Galeopterus variegatus
TATCAGCTCTTAAAATGTTTCAAATATTGGAGCATTTTGAACTTCAGATTTTTGGATTTGGGATGCTTAACCTGTATTTCAAAGAGGAAGTGATTGGAGACCAAGATGGCGACAGGTCTGGAGCAGGGGCCGCCAGAAGACAGCGTGAGCCTGAGAGGTGTGCGCTGTGCTGCCAGAGTGCTATTTGCATTTCCAAGAGCAACAAAAAATGAATAAGTCTTTGTTCAACTAATTTACAACTATAAAAAAGCAACTACAGATTTGAGGTTTATGGCTGACATAAAAGAAGATTCCTGAGAGTGCCCGAGCCGCGCCACAGGACCGAGTGAGAAGCCCAAGGTGGCAGCGGCCAAGGACGGGGACGGCGATGACACGGAAACGGAGAGAGAGTCGCCCGGCCAGCCCAGCTCTGTGAGTGACCCCCAGCCCAGCCCTGCTTGCGGGGCAGACACCTGTCCAGCTTCCACCTGCCACACCAGGCCAGTCACTGGCCCCAGGGCTGCCTCAATTTCTCGGGTAGGGGTGGAGCTG
>NW_007891377.1:0-531 GCF_000696425.1 Galeopterus variegatus
ACATGTCCCAGCCTATAAAGGCACATTTCTGTTGCTTTTTTTATTAAGAATTATACAACTTATAAGAACTAAGATTTTAATTTCCTTCTTATAGAATTTAATAAAGCACCTTGAAACTTTCTTTACTTACCAAAACTTTTCTGGCAAATGATAAATTTTTCTGTCTTATTTCAAATCATGCATATAGTATCCACACATTTTGGCAAATGTGAACTAGAAAACAAAAGCACAAAAATATCTAGCTTAAGACACTCATTTAAATTAAATTGAATTATAGTAAATTTAAATTAAAAGTCATTGGCAATTAGATTTCCCTGAAACTTTACAGTTAGGAGGGAGGCATTTTGCTTATTTACAAGCAAAGATGACTAGATTTATTTCACAAAAGTTAAAAACAAACATACCATGACCTACATACTTTATCGTACTTCTTGACACTGTAGACTTTACGTACAACAAGCTTTATTTTGTGGGCATGCTTGTAAGTGTGCACAAAATGCTACCTTTATTCTACAGGGTAACTCAGTCAAC
>NW_007891378.1:0-531 GCF_000696425.1 Galeopterus variegatus
CAATGTTGGCACAAATCCCAAGTTATATTATCATCATCAGATTTCTCTCCAGCAGGCATCCTCTCATGGTCTCTAGGAGGAAGTGCATTCCAACATACATTAAACAATTTGCACCTCATCCTTGAATAGATTTCACTACTTGTAATTGGATTTGAAACCTGATTTGAGCTCAGATAAAATATTTTTTCTAACTCAACTCTCTCCTCAATTGATATATTGCTGTTAGAAATTGTCCTGCCATAAATATATTCCATGGCTTTCTTGGCTTTTGGTAGTTAGACCTTTGGCAATCAGGACATCTGAAACAAGAAAAAAAAAAAACAGACAAATCCACGAACCAGACGTAAATATTGCTTATAAAATGTGCACGTAAACATAAAGAAGTTTCTTCATATCCTCACAGCCTAGGAATGTATAAAACTTAATCATAGATATTGGTTATATAAGTATATATTTTTCCTACATACAATACAAATGCAACAAATTATGTTTATATGTTTTCTAATGTTCAATTATGTTTTGCATTACTTT
>NW_007891379.1:0-531 GCF_000696425.1 Galeopterus variegatus
CCACCAAAAAATTAATAGAACTAATAGATGGATTCAGTATAGTGGCAGGATACAAAATCAACACACAAAAATCAATAGTCTTTCTCTACACCAATAATGAATAGATGAACAAGAAATCAAGAATTAATCTCATTTGCAATAGCTACCCCCCAAATAAAATATCTCAGAATAAAAATAACCAAGGAATTGAAAGACCTCTACAATGAAAACTATAAAACATCAGTGAAAGAAATTAAAGAGTACACAAATAAATAGAAATACATCCTATGTTCATGGATTGCAAGAATTAATATCAAAATGTCCACATTACCCAACATAATCTTCATATTCAATATAATGGCTATCAAAAAAACAATGACATTATTCACAGAAATACAAAATATATATATATATATATATATATATATATATATATTAAAATTTTGTTGAACCACTAAAGTCCCATACAGTTAAAACAATCTTGAACAAAGACAACAAAGTTGGAGGTACCACAACAACTGATTTCACAATATACTATAAAACTATAGTAAC
>NW_007891380.1:0-531 GCF_000696425.1 Galeopterus variegatus
GAAACTAAATTTATTTCTTACAGTTTTGTAGACTGGGAAGTCCACTGTGTGGGGGACAAACCTGGTCAGGGCCTTCTTTGGGGAGGAACTCTCTACTGGGTCCCATGCTGACTCTTGGTGTCACATGGAAGCAGAGTGGAAAGAGTGAGTGCTAATTTCCTCACTTGTTCTTGGTATAAAGCCATCAGAATCACACCCATGACAACCAATTAAATGCTCAACCCATTACTCCATGACTGCATCAATCCATTCACAAGGGTGCGAGCCTTGCTATCCTATCACTTCTTAAAGGCCCCACATTCCAATACCATATTGGGAGTTAAGTTCCAACATGAATTTGGGGGGACATTCAAACCCTAACAGGTGGTGAGGTGATGAGGAAGCTGAGAGAGATGAGAGAAGACAGCCAACCAAGGTGCACAGGAAAATGTTTGGGTCCTTCAATCCTACTTTAGCCATAATGATTACAGTTTGACTGGTTTTATCATTGGGCTTGTTGGTCTGGATCACAGACCCCTCTGCCCTGTGCTG
>NW_007891381.1:0-531 GCF_000696425.1 Galeopterus variegatus
CCCGTTGCCGGTCAGTAAAAAAGGAAAAAAAAAAAAAAAAAAAAGAAAGTGTGTCTGTGTTTCCAGAGAACAGTCTTTTTTTTTTTTTAAGAAATGGTAATGGGGCCCTGCTTGTTTTATTATCTTCATATATAATCAGTTTGCCAGGTTTTTCCCTGGGATTCTTTTACTGGTAGCATGCAGAGCTTTGTTTTTTGTTTTGTTTTGTTTTATCTATATTAGATGTGATTTATTTATTTATTTTTAAGCTTTTTACTATGAAAAATTTAATACATATACAGTAAATCAGCTACAGCAATCAACAACTCATGGCCAATCTTATTTGTACCCCCCACCCACTTTTTGCCTTCCTGCTGGATTATTTTGAGTAAATCCCAGTATGATTGCATTCAGTATATCTCTCTAAAAGATAAGAACTCTTTTATAGAAGACATAACTATAGTAGATAATCACATTTTAAAAATCAATAATCATACTTTAATATAATCAAACATTAAACATGTTTAAATTTCCCCAATTCTCTCCCCCCCC
>NW_007891382.1:0-531 GCF_000696425.1 Galeopterus variegatus
TCTGCAGCCGAGAGCAGTGAATGTTCTGAGGTTCCCTGGTGGAGGTGAGGGGAGTTAACCTGGGTAAGGGAAGAGAACTCTGCTGGGGCTCTCTATGCCACCCCTGCTGGGAGGGCCTTTCGGATCCCTTGCTCCATCCTGGAAGGATCCCCAGCTGGTCCAACGCCCTGCTCTCAGAGGCTGCGCGATTCCAGTCCGCAGACCTGCCCCGGGAGGAGGAAAGTGAGAGCAGCAGCGTGGACTTCGGGTCGAGTGAGCGCCTGGGAAGCTGGCGAGAGAAAGAGGATGACCGATTGCAGATGTGCGCGGGGGGGACACCCGGAAACCTCTTTTGCAGTGGGTGGTGACACCCCAGCTGGGGCCTGCCGGCCAACCCCGACGCCACCGACTGACTCAGTCCCGCGTTCCCCTGCTGCAGCCCCGGACCCCGGGGGCCTGGAGAGTGACTTGAGTAAGGTTCGGCACAAGCTGCGCAAGTTCCTCCAAAGGCGGCCCACGCTGCAGTCGCTGCGGGAGAAGGGCTACGTCAAA
>NW_007891383.1:0-531 GCF_000696425.1 Galeopterus variegatus
AAATGCCTCTTTTATGAATGCCATGTTCGAAATTCATGGCTGTTGGGGGTTCTAGGTCAGGAATCTTTTATTTCTTCTGATAAATACAGTGGGAAAAAAAGGGGAGTGCAGAAAGGGGGCAGAGTGGAATCTCTTAGGTTCACAACACAGGGAAGATAAAAGCTTGTCAGATACTTAATCACTGTTTCTGAACAGTTGCTAAACACCTGCACTGTTACATGAGGTTTCCTCGGGCCTACCAACAACCACAGCAGCAACAGCAAACATCCATTGGGCTAATCACTTTACACGGATCATCTCAATTAATCCTCACAGCAACCCTACGAGGTAGGGGTTAATATCAGCCATACTTTACGAAAGGAGAAAAGCTCCACTCGTTTATCCTTGTCATTCGCCCTTTAGTCACTCAGAGGCTACTTTGGTAAAAATACAGCTGGTTGTGCAGATCTGCACACAGTCGACTTCTGTTGTTTTATGTGGAAAGAGAGGAACAGCAGATCTGGTAATGATGAGTAACGCAGAGATCACTTC
>NW_007891384.1:0-531 GCF_000696425.1 Galeopterus variegatus
ATAACTAAATCCTGCCATTTACAGCAACATGAATAAACCTGGAGGACATTATGCTAAGTGATAGCCCAGACAAAGAAAGTCAAATACTCTTAGAAGCATGGAATAGAATGCTGGTTGTCAGAGTTTAAAGGTGGAAAACATTGGGGGATTTTGGTCAAAGGGTACAAAGTTTTAGTTATGCGATATGAATAAGATCTGGAGATCTAATGTACAGAATGGTAACTATTGTTAACAATACTGTTTGGCATACTTGAAATTTTTTGAGATGGTGATTCTTAAGTATTCTCATCACACACACACATGCACATACATACACAAAAGTGGCAACTATGTGAGAAGAATTCCATTAAGATTATGGCAGACATTGTTGGTTGCTTACTTAATGACAATTTTCTCATCTTTTTTTACTAACGCAGTGATAATAATTGGGGATGGCAGAGTATTCAGTTAAATATATTCTCCTTTAAACGCTCCTATGCAGTCAAATTGGCCATGTGAGAGAGTTCTGGCCAATGAAATTTATGTTCAAGT
>NW_007891385.1:0-531 GCF_000696425.1 Galeopterus variegatus
TTACCTAGTTATTGCAAATTTGATTACAGGCATTTTTGAGTCAAAATAAACATTGATTTGAGAGCAAGAAGTCTATTTTATCACCTTCCCCAATTAGGAGATATAAGACATCTGTTATGTACAATGTATAAAGTGCTGTGTACCACAATTTTTGGCATATACATACAAAAATACATATATGTATGTGCGCATATATATATATATATATATTTTTTTTTTTTTTGAGTGGCTGGCCGGTACAGGGATCTAAACCCTTGACCTTGGGGTTACAAGGTGGCTCTCTAATTAACTGAGCTAACTGGCCAGCTTATTATTTTCTTAAAAAAGAGCAAGCTAAATTAATTTAGATCCGTCTCCTGTTTATGATCTTTATACAATTAATTTTAACTCAAAGTTTCAAAATGTGATCCAAGTGGAAATTGTGTTATTATTGTTTTAAACTAATAATTCAAGCTTTCTATGATGGGGAATTCGCAATTTAGGCAAATTCTAGAATTATCTAAATATTCATTTTTATAATACAAAAACTTT
>NW_007891386.1:0-531 GCF_000696425.1 Galeopterus variegatus
TGCCTAACATTTCTCTTCTCTTTTTCATAAAATTATTTGTGCAAACTTGACATTACTTTTTTAGTTCATTTTTACTCCACTACATTGCCAGAAATTGTAGCAATGAAGGTCAAAGTCTTTTTGGAGTGAGGCTAACTTCTGCACCTCTATATGATGCATTCTAGGACCTTGGGCACTCATGATCTCACTATCTTGGCCTCAGTTTCTTCATCTGTAATGTGGGATATTAATAGTCCTTATTTTATAAATTTATCTGAGGATTCATGAAATAACATGCTTCCCATGTTCCGGGAGCAGACTAAGTTCTCAATCAAAGATAAGTACCATTATTGTTGTTGATGCTGCTGCTGATAATGGTAATGTAATGCCGCTAAGTGTTAATATATTCATCTTCACCCATGAAATAGAAATAGCAATTCCTGAAGGGGTGTAGAAAATCCTGAAGTCAGCTCAAGTGTGTTAAAGCATTGGGCATGGTGGCTGAAGCAGAGCACACCTTCAGTAAATAGGGGATGGTTTTGTTTTATTTGC
>NW_007891387.1:0-531 GCF_000696425.1 Galeopterus variegatus
ATTTGATGTTATCAAGTCACAGTTATGTCATCCCTGAACATACCCAAATGAATTTTTTTTTTAGTTTGAGCAAAATGGCAGAGATTTCTAATCCTGAAGAGAAATAAATAAATTCAAGAATGTGAAGACGAATGAATAAAAATGGCATTTAAGAGTAAGCACCAGCGCTTTGTAGGTTATAGAAATAACGTATTATATTGTTATGTTATGATATATAATGTAATACAATATTTTATTATATATTATGTAAAACATTATTACTATATTTCTTTATTATGTTACATCCAATGAATTGCATATCATTTTAGTATTAGTTAAAAATCTTTTCTTAATCCCTCTGTTTCCCAGGGAGGATGAGGCATGGCTTGTGTGTCAGCTGCCTTTTCATGTCATTCAACAAATATATATTAACAGTTACATTGTCCCACATAACCTTTTGAACATTGACAATCGTAGATAATAAAACACATACGGTTCCTGTCATCTGAGGGATGATGAGTAGTCATACATTACATAATTAATTGATTACTA
>NW_007891388.1:0-531 GCF_000696425.1 Galeopterus variegatus
GCTTCCACTCCTCTTCTTCCCACCCTCATCCAAGCTCACCAATCTGTGCCCTCTTTCCCTAAAGCCTGTATTTTCAGGTAAATTATTTTGGGGGTAGGGTTTCTGAGTCTTTCAACTTTGTGCTCCCCAAGGTACCTGGAACCTGGGACACTGAAAGTACTCAATACACGCATTTGTGAAATTGGACATTATTGAAATTGCACTGCTGTCCTGTCCCCGACTTTCATCTTCTCACTTTTTCTTTCTGAAATACACTAGAAAGATAACTGGCCACAGAGTCAGAACACTGTGTGTCCTGTACTTACCACCTGTGAGTCCTTGGGCAAGTCACTTAACCTTTCTAAATCTGGTTTCTAATTGCAACACAAGAATCTGTAGCAATTCTTTGTTTTATGTTTCATAGTATTGTTAGAATTGAACAAGAAAATGAGATGAAAAGGCCTTATGAATTAGAAAGAGCTATGTACTTAGAGTACTCCTTATGGTATAACCAGTTTGAGCAAATGACTGACAATAGCTTAAAATATTACT
>NW_007891389.1:0-531 GCF_000696425.1 Galeopterus variegatus
AAAACAATGAAACACAAGTCCACTTTGCAATGTACAGGTTTACACATTCCCTAAGGGCAGTAAGGCCTATTTTTTTTTTAGGAGCAGAAGATTTCTCTACCAGCTCCAACTCAGGTAAAAATCCACCGAGGGAATAAATAAGTGCTGAATGAAGGAGGAAATGAACGATATTGTCAATAAAATCTGACCATGTTTCTGCACAATGCAGACAGAATCAAGGTGACCGATGTCTATAAAACACACAGGAAAATAAGCCTTACCTTTTCATCCTCGAGGTATTCAATGTCCGCCGTGTTATAGCCATCTCTGTGGCGGTGGCTTAGTACTCTGAACCGACTGATGCCAATCGCATCCACCACTGAACTTCCGTCAGGAAAAGTTCTCACGTCCTTAATCTCCAGCATGCAGCCATATTCTGAAATCCTGAAAGGTCAGTTTGGAGAAATCACCATGATTTTTAAAATGCAGGAGGTCTTTATTTTTCCCTAGGTGAAAGTTTGCGTTTTTATTTTGTGTGTGTGTGTGTGTGTG
>NW_007891390.1:0-531 GCF_000696425.1 Galeopterus variegatus
CTTTCCTTTCTTTTGTCATTTTTCAAACATCTACTGCACACCTGCTACATACTGAGCAAAACACTAAAAATATAGTTAATGCTATCTTAATCCTTTACTATCCTCTTTCCATTGTTGGAACAAATGTTAATAAACAGCCTTCTGAAAGCAGTGCCCTTTGATCTCTAACATTATGGCTGGTCTGAGGAACCGGAGGTGGGAAGGGGAGGCGGGAACAGAACAAACCTGTGGAAGGAGATTCTGGAGCAAGTAGTGGCTTGCAGGCTTCTCCAGCCATAGCGTGTAGGCAAATATGAATCTTCTGAAATTACACGTGTATGTAAGGGGATGTAAATGTCTAGTAAGAAACAATATCCCACAAATGACTGTCCTAATTGTTTTTTAAAAAAACATTGCTACCAAAGTTAAAACTGATGAAGAAACAAAGACAGTTTTTCAGGGTATGTAGAGATTCCTCCACATTATGTCTTAATAAAAACTAATCTGCTTCCATGGCTTTTAGGCTTCAAAAGAGATTGCCTGAAAGTGCCA
>NW_007891391.1:0-531 GCF_000696425.1 Galeopterus variegatus
TGACCAAAATTTTTCCAAAAACAATGAAAACTTTAAACACATGGGCACAAAAACCATAATGAATTCCAAAAATAAGAAACATGAAGACATGAAGAAAACCACACCAATGCACATAAAAATCCAATTTTTACAACAATGATGAAGAGACTATTAAAAGCAACCAAAGAAAAAAGACACAGTACATTCAGAGAAACAACTGATAAGGTTAAAAGAAGATCTCATCACAAACAATGGAAGCCAGAAGATAGTGAAACATCTTTAAGGTACAGAAGAAAAAACAATGTCAACCTAGAATTCTTTATCTAGTTCTAATATCTTTCAAAAATGAAATATCTTTGCTGATGTTCTCATTCTCACTCGCTCAGTGGCCTCACCAGCTATGCCCTTCCTTGCACAACAGATTCTTTAGAGATGGAGTTTCACAACTATGGAGTCAGAGTCCCCTGCTGCAGCTGCCACTACACTAAGGCCCTTGTGAGCACATGTGAGGGAAAAGAACTGAGCAGGGTCATGACGAGGCACTGTTCTTTG